>NW_015113896.1:189135-204810 GCF_001443285.1 Poecilia latipinna | reverse complement strand
TTCTGTTTCTCTCTAATACTTCTGTTTCTCTCTAATACTTCTGTTCCTCATTTACTTGCTATGTTTTTCTCTTCGGTTTTAATACCTAGTTTATCAACATATGTTAAATGAAGTGGACGGATTGCTAGAGCAGTCTCACGCTGATGCTTAATGTTTACAAGATCAGCTGACCCTGACAAAGATGTCGGCTGAATGGCAGCAGTGGTTATTTCATGGATCACAGAATTTTATCATGATTGGTGCCTTTACAAGTCAGAGGCTCACTGTCCCGCTTGGATGTACCCCTAAATTCAATAACATGACTCATTTTTTTTAGGAGGAAAAGATCAACAGGGTACTTTGCATATTTATTATAGTGGCGCACAAACAGAGTGTCAGAAATTTATGGATGGCCATCTTGGTTTTCTGGTCAATCCGCCATTTGGAATGGTTTCCTTCTTTCCCAATTTTCCCTTTCTGTTGGAATACACAGGCAAGTATCTACACAGATATTTTCACTTTTTTGGCATATACACCAAGCAACCATTGTTAGTTACATCTTGTCAACTACTTATTTACACAAATAATGAATCATAAGACACCCACTAAATTCTTTTAAGCATCTGGATTTGCTGTAGACAATTTGAAGTTTAAACCAAGCACCAGAATTGACATCAACGGAGATTAAAGAGACTTTGAACGTGGAATGATTGTTGGTGCCTGAAAGAGTGGTTTAAATATTTCAGAAATTGCTAGTCTGCTGGGATTTTCATTCACAACCATCTGTCATCTGAGATGATGGTGTAATCCCAAGCTTAAGAAGTTCTCATTTTCTGTTTGCTTATATGTCAATTGCCTGCATATTAACTGAATATATACATCTAATATTAGTTGATTACAGAGTCTGAGACTGAAAAATCAACAATATGTTTCGTGAGCAAACTTCTGAGCAGTGACAAACATACATGTAAGTAGGATTAATTTATCCTTATGGTGGTATTGTCTTTAAAAAGCAAAAATTAGGCATGCGTTTTTATTTCTGTTATGCACTGACACCAGTTTAGTGGATGCCATGATATTTTAAGACCCAGTTTATCTGTAAGATCTTAAAAAAACAATACGGGATGAAAAAGAATGCCTAAAAAGGGTAAAGATCAGAAAGAACAATGAAAAAAATATTGGACATAAAAGTTTAACCTTTTGTGTCTTGAAGGTTGGCTGCAGTGCAGTCACGATGCTGTGAATTTTAGCACCAAAGTCAAGTGAAAATCTGGAAAAGGATGAGAAGAAACCACAGCATGGTAAACGGTTCTCATAATTAAAACCAGGCAGAGAGACATTTATTAGTCAGTTGTTCATCTGAAGATAAAAATGTTTTGCTGCATTCCTCTTGGTATGGGACTTTTAGATTGTAAGTTGCTTTATTGATAAACTTGGGGGGAAAATGAACTATGCTGGTCCATCTTTTTCAATAAGCCTCCTCTATCTCTTTTCCTCCACTTTAAATCCATGGAAAGTGATGGTGAACTATGTTTCAGCAAAAACATGCTGTATAATATGATAGCAAGTGTAGTTTTTTTTTCCCCATCGACATTATACAACGATTAATTTGGACAAAAAGAAAATAGAAAGTGTGTTTTGCTGTATTTTCTACTTAATCTTCACCCTCAGTTATTTCTTCTTTCATTTATTGTGCTTTGGCTGTCTCTTGTTCAAGGCTGACTGTCTTTCAGCGGCGTGATCAGAGGTCATGGCTTAATATTCCAGGCAGAGAGACATCAGTATTCCCGAGGTCCACACTCTAACTGAGCCATCTGCTGCTTCCGAATTGCTTCTCTCGTCCTCTGTCTGCTCCTCAGCCCAGCTTTTTAAGCTCACACACATTCTCAGTGCAGAAATATGCAAATATGCACACATGTACACACATACAATGCATGTGTCTGCAAAAATAGGAAAGCATGTAAAGGTAATTCAAAGCTTTATCGAATGCTTGCCGGTGCATTTTCCTGCAGACGTGAAGAGGGCCCCAGCAACTGCTCCCCGACTGTGGCTGGAAACACACAAATGAGAAATACTCAAGGCAACACCGGTGTGCAGCTGTTGCTGCCTGTTTGTGCTTGTGTAGTTTCCAAGCCCTTTTTGGTGATGAAGGTAGCAGCTCGCATGAGTGCTAACATATCGGAGGATTTGTATGGCAGGCAGATACTTATTAGAAGTAGAAATAAAGGTATAGAGATGGAACCAACTGCATTTTATTTTTCCTTTTGCCTTCATCTCCTTCTTAAGTCCATTTTTATTCAAGTATAAAGGAGCTCAGATGGTGCTCCTATAAATATCAGCCACAAAGCAGTTTTACAGCTTGTTGCAGAGTTTTTCTTTTATATAGTTTTTTTTTTCTTACTTGCAAATAAAGAGGACCTAGCCTAAATAGGCTGATTGGAGAAATTAACCGTCTCCCATCCCAACAGTTTTATGACAGTATTTAAAAAGCATTATTTATGCAGGTGATAAAATTGACAAAAAAAATGTAAAAAGTACAAATGTAAAAGTAAAAGGGATATATATTCTATCAAGCTTAGAAATAAAGTGTGATAGGTTAATAATTTGATTAAATAAAAAGTTGAGAGTTGCTGTGGTACAGGGATAAAGCATGTTACCCATGAGGCCTCAGTCCTCCATGCAGCCATAAACGTAGGTTTGAGTCCCTTTACTGCATGTCTTCCCCCATTTTCCTGTCAATTCATTATCAAATAAAGACTGCTAGATCAAAAAATATCCTTAAAAAAGTTTCTCAAATGTTAAAGCACTCAGGCATAAATAATACTCTCCATAAAAAACTTTTATTTGCAGATGTGGTGGTTGGAGAAATCAACCTTCTCTCATCCCATGATATGAAACAGTGTTATGGCAGTATTTAAAAAGCATTTTTTTATATTATGCGGGTGATAAAATTGACAAAAAATGTAAAAAAAATAAAAATGCAAAACTAAAAGGGATATATATTCTATAATCTTAGAAATAAAATGCAATAGTGTAATGAATAAATAAATAAATAAAATAAATAAATTAAATAAAAAAGAAAGACTGTAGTCATTATTGTGAACCACAGTGAAATAGCATTTAGCAAGACAGACAAAACAGCTAATTAGTTTTCTGTCACTGATCTCAGAATAAACTGAGAATGAAACTATTTCTGCTGTTCCTGTGAAGTTCTCTTGTCATCTCGCTTTTTGTTTTCCGCTTGTCAAAAAAGAAGAAAAAGGAAAACGATATGTACCACGTGTGCTTTTGTTTTAAAACTCTAAAAAGGAAGAAAACTGCAGTGCTTTGAACTGCAGTCTAAAAGTGTGTAAAATCTGTTTGTGTGTAGCTGAATCTGGAACAAAAAAGAAAACTCATAAGTTTCTCGTTGTTTATTAAAGCTGTTCAGCAATTGTTCATGGATGTAATATGCAGCTGCCTTGGGGATAAAATTTAAGTTGCTGCAGTGATCTATGATATGCAATCTCATTTTTAATCCAAGAAAGAGTGGGAGTGTGAGCTTGAGAGTCGAAGTAGGGTAGGAAATCACAATAAAAACTGTGGAAGTATTTGTATCGGGCTGTTTGAAACCAGAGGCGGCTGCTTGTTTGGCAAAGAAGATTTAAAATCGTAAATTCGAGAGTACACCCTCTCTCTTTAACCACAGATGTAAGTCATGCAGTAATTCCATCTAAATCTGCCACAATAGGAATAAACCAGCAGGACAGATCTCCCACATGTCTTGTGATGGTGGTATTATAGTCTATTTATGAATACATTCAAATATATTAGCAAAAGCAGAAATCTGAAATACATGTAATGCAAAGCAGATTTAGAAAATGCCACTTGGATGAGAACCTAAAAATCACACAAAATAAACAAAAACATAAAGCTGTTGTATGAATTTGTAAGATAGCAACAGTCTGTAGCACTGTAGTGATTATGCGTTACTCTTAAAAACCCAGAAGCCAACAAAGAGGATGTCAAAGGTTATCATTCCCCAGAGGATGCAGTTACCCCTAGTTACCAATCCTGACTCTGAGCTTTAGGGAATCATTAGGGGTGGGGCTGAGCTCTTAGCTGATGGAGCCGGTTTATAGTATGAGGATAAAGAGAGGGTGGAGTCACAGAGGTGCATGCTGTGTGGCAGCCAGAGGGGGAGGGGTGGAGCAAGGAGAAACATGAGGGAGGAAAAGCAGGGGTGCTCTTATTACAGCAAATCACAGACCTATTGTGTATCACATCCCAGCTCCAGGTAAGACATGCAGTCACTGCATCAAATGGTAGACAGTGCACATTATGAGGCTATAAGTTTATGTATCCTGAATACGGAGAGGTTGAAAAGCTAAAGCGAGGTGCTTAAAATGTTAAAAACATGTTGCTTTATTTCATCAGGTGTTCTCGTGTGTCCGTGTCGTCAGGAAGCTTTGTATTGGGGGGCCGGAACTCGACATGCATGTGTTTTATGAGGAACTTGAAACTGCGTGGATAGATGAAAATCTGCAGTCTTCCTGTCTGTTTTAGGCACATATTTCCAGGCATGTTGAGAAAATCTAATCAACTGTTTTAATCGCTGGAAATGGGAGACATGGTTCAGATGAAGGGAAAAGAATAGAGCGGCAACAGCAGCTCTCTCTGAGGGCAGTCGTTCATGACAACCTAATGACACAGCAGAGAGAGGAAGCTGACAAAACAGATGAGAGTAAAGTAAAATGTTTTAAGCTTGATAATGGAAGGCAATTGAACTTGTATCTATAAATTAATATATTCTGAAAGGACATTTCTTTATGAATTTTGCTTTTATTTTAAATTGATTGTTGTCTTATTGTTTGTTTTAAAACTTATCATATTTGGATAAAATAAGCTGGTCAAAACAGTATAATCAGTAATATTCCTTATACATTTGTAAGCTCTATTTTTTTCCATATTTTAATAACACCAATTTGGGATGTGACTACTTTTTCTTCATTTTTCTTTTTATGCTCAAATTTAAGAGTCCAAGACAGAAATAAATCTTGAAACTGTGTAAACCTAATTGCAAAAGATTATTCAGCCATGCGACGACAGAAAGACAAGGTTACTCAGAAGATTCTGAACATTTGTAGATGCTCTGTTTACTTTTAAAAAGCTTAGAGTGAGTGACACTCACTGACTGAGCTTACTACTGAGAATTAGAAAGACAGAATTATGCTAAATCGGCTCAGGATGTTGCTCAAAATGTGCATGAAGTGCAGAAGAATGAGCCATGCTTTTTTTTTTTTTTTTTTTTTTGTAGGAATGCATCAAATTCCCAGGCAGCATAAATAGGGTAAATATAGAGAAAGAGAATAAAATACGGATTTATTTTCTGGACAAAGAGCACTTGGATTATTGATTTTTTTAATTTTTTTATTTCTTGTTTTAGAAAGTATCAAATGTAATTTTATTATTACTTTTATATTAGTACTTTTGCTTTTAACATCATTTGACATCGCTCAGGCCGTGTTTCTTTGTGTTTCTCTGTCTCGTAGGTTCAGATCAATAACAATGCATGGCTTGTAGGCCACCAATCATGGCCCAAAGGAAGAGGCCTGGGACCAGCGGGGGAAACAGCATGTCTGGTCCCGGCCCTGCCTCCTGTCCCGCCCCTCGTCCCTCAGAGTCATGTGACCTGAAAGCCCCGCCAGCACGGCAGCGTCCACTACGCTACCACAAAGAGCCTCACAATCCAAAACATCAACCTCACTCCTGCAGCACCCAATATTCCTCTCCCAAGCCTCCTGACGTGGGCCGCGGTCATCCAGAAGAAGATGCAGATGCAGATGTTGACATGAAGCAGTACAGCAACCAAGATGTTGACTCTCAGCTTGAGAATCAAAGGCCAGCAACGCCGTCCACGCCTGAGCATGACCCTCATGAGGGGGAGGAGCACAACGACCACGATCAAGCAGACTTTCATGGCGATGCCGACAGTCTGGATGACGACTCCAGCTCCGACTATATCAACAATACCTCAGAGGATGAGGAAGACTATGACGATGGTGAGTGTCCCATGAGCCATCTTTCTGAGAGAACAGGGTATTGATAAAGACTTTAACCTGTCTGTCACGAGAGGACCCAAATTTGGGTCCTCTCGTGACAGGGGGGTCAAACTCCAGTCCTCAAGGGCCGCCGGCCTGCAACTTTTAGATGTGCCTCTGCTGCACCACACCTGAAAAGAATAATTGGGTCATTAGCAAGGCTCAGGAGAACCGATCTACACAGGGAGGAGGTAATTAAGCCATTTCATTCCACTGTTTTTTACCTGTGGCACATCTAAACACTGCAGGACAGCGGCCCTTGAGGACTGGAGTTTGACACCCCTGTCATTGTGAATGACAACCTGAGACCAACAGGTTAAAAGGTTCTATACAGGAGTGGAGTGGAGTTCGGAGTGGAGTTAATATGAGACATCATCTGTAACAGTGATTCAAGAATGCTTCTGATTTTTAAAGAAATTAATCAATAACTTTCTGTTTCCGATTGTTAACCTCCCCAGGACTAGCAGAGGAAGATGAGGGAGTCACTTACTACATTCGCTACTGCCCTGAGGATGACAGCTACCTGGAGGGAATGGACTGCAACAGTCAGGGAGACTGTAACCACAGTCACAGCCAGGGCAACTGCTCTGGTACCATTCAGCAACATGGATCCCATGCTAGTGAATGCCAGGAAGCTGAGGAAGGATGGACAGAGGAAGGAGAGGAGGAGGCCGAGGGAGAGTTGAGGGAGGAAGAATGGGTTGAAGATGACGAAGGAGAAGAGGCAGCGAGAGAGGAGTGGCAAGAAGAGGAAGAAGAAGTGGTGGAGGAATGGAGAGAGGAAAATGAGGAGGTGCAAGAGGAATGGATAGAGGAGGGCCAGGTGAGCCAGGAGCAGTGGGCAGAACGAGAAAGGCACAGGGTGGAGGAGTGGGGTGAGGGAGAAGGAGAGGTCCGCTGTGAGGTGGTGGAGCAAGATCCCGATGAACAGATTTACAATGGGAGACCAGAACCCATATTGGACCATCACCATCACCACCAGCCTCCGATGCAAGACACACACCACACCCAGCGACATGATCGAGAGGAGGGGGAAGAGGCAGAGAGTGAGGAGGGCTGTCCAAATGAAGAAGAAGATGAAGAAGCCGACGAGAAGGAGAGACATGGAAGAGCTTACACCGGAGACTATTTCCCACCTGAAGACAATGGGAACTCCGTGCGAGTCTCCCCATACCGCAGCCGTAAGGTGCTGGTGGTGGAGGGGGAGACAGGGGAAGAGGCAGAGGAGGACATTGACCAAATTGTTGCTGAGATCAAGATGAGCATGAGTATGGGGAGTCTAAGCAGTGGCACCGACCAAAGCCCAGAGGAGCTGGCACAGGACCCTGTACCAAGTGACTATCCTCACTCTAAGCCTGAGGCTGCATCCTATCCACCAGTTCACCACCGTCACGACAGTAGACCCAAGTCCCTCAACATCCCTTCCATGCACCACAACAACCCTGACCTCCAGCGGGGCATCAAGGCCCACCCACGCACTCCGGAAGATAGACAAAGATGGGCTCAAGAGCAGGTAAGTTTCTGAAACCGTTAACTGGTGATCATCTAAACCAAACAGGTTGGAGCTAAATTATAGCTCTTTTTTTCTACATTTAGACAGGCATTGTTTGAATTGGTGTATTAAGTTAGTCTAAAGCATGGAAATGGTGCAATATTTAAAATGTTTGTGGTAAAGAGCTGAAAATGAGTAGTAAGTGACATGAACAGTTGCAGCCATCTCTTTACCTCCACCTTATTTCTTTCCAACCTGTAGATAAAGAGACACTCAGACTCAGGATAGACTCAACGACATGTAGAGTTGCCATCCTTTAAAAAGTCAAATGGTTAAAAAAAAAGAGGAAGGACTTTCTGGTGAGCAGCGAGCTGATAAACACCTGCTCCGCCATGTGCACACATACTCATGTCCTCATGCTTTTGCACTCAGCGTCTCATTTGTAGTGCAGAAGTGGGTCAGCGGAACGAGATAAAATTGGAAAAATGCTCACTATGCGGCAAATTCAGATGACTCTCGGCCTTGTGGAGATCATTTGGTCATTTCATCTTCTGTAATCGAATAAAACGTTCTGTATGCTGACTCACTGTGGCCTTCAACTGAACCTGGGAAACGGTAAATTTGATTAGAATATGACTGTGCAGCTTTGAGTCAAAACGTTTCGTTTAACAGCGAAACGGAGAAAAATCTTGTTGGAAGTCATCTACGCCCAAACCACTAAGCACAGAACTGTATGTTGCATCTTTAAAAATGAACATTATAACTGTAATAGTCAATGTGTTATTTTTGCAAAGCTGGAATCATCGTTGCCAATTAGACTGTGTGTAAAACTTTAGTTTTAAATTGTGCTAAAAACATTTTTCCCCCAGTCAAATTGGATACAAACATTTTTCTAATCTTTAACGATCCACTCAAACCACAGCTTTATTTGCTTCTGTTATTTTTGTTTTGTCTAAAATAAGAATATTTGTTCAGTTATCTGAGGGACATATTTTGTTCCTGCAAGATTATGGCATTTAAAATAATAATTAAAAAAACCCTCATTTGACTCTTTGTTTATGCGATATTGGCTGTTTTATTAGCAGTTTCTGTTTTATTTGATTTGTATGTCATCATTGTAGTATTTTTTTATGATTTGCTGCTTATGAAACAATTCCTGAAAAAGGCATTGTTTGGACAGGAATATCTGTCAGTCTAATGCATGGTAATAGGTACTAGATTTCTAATGATTGTGGTGAACAGCTAAAAACAAGTTGCAAATGACATTTGCATTTCTCCAGAAGTCAAAGAATGTAGATGAAACCTTTCTCCTCCCCCCACCTTAGCTAGAGATTTACTGTGTTTTTACTTATCTCCCAGACCTAAACAAAAGCACACATATTCAGGATGGACTCAAATTTACTGACTCTTTACAGCCCACATTTAATATCAGGGTTTGAAGGGTTAACATGATGCCATTCATCTGTTTGTCCGTACATTGTATCCACTCATTCTAGCCGGATCACAGGAGGCCGGTGTCTGTCTCAAGCGATCTGATGAAATTCAGATTGATGAAATTCCCACGTTGTGCGTTTGGGATTTATTTGAACAAATGTAGTTTTGTACTGTATAGCGTTGCATTTAGCATTCCGCCCTACCAAACAACGACAACACGAAGCTCATTAATGTAATGTGTGTTTGCACTACAGAGTCGGGCACCATGATGAATACTGATCAGTTAACTCTCTTCTAAAGGAGGACACACAGACTCACAACAACGTGTGCTGCTTGTCTGAATTTCCCTATTTCCGCTGCTCTGAGGAGGAGGGTTTAAACAGCAGAGGCTTTTTATTTCACTCTTAACGCCAGTGAAATTAAATGAGCAGCGAGGGACTGCTAAATTGTGCTTCTTCTAATTTTTTTTTTCTTTTGTGTTCTGATTGTGCACACAAATTGAACACAGTGGAACATCATTAAAGATGTTCCACTTGGTTAAATACTTCTCCCAGTACGGCTTTATCCGTGTTCCAATGGAGAAAATAAAAAAAACACATTTTCCCCTTCATTCATAAGCACATTTATACATTTATATTGTCAGGGAGCATCGTTACTATAAAACACAGAAAGGCAAATCATCTGCCTTAACATTTTCTAGTCTTTACGTTATATTGTTGATTTTGAATGTAGCAGCGCAGAGCTTCTACATCTGGTTTAAGATGTGAGGAAACACAGTCAACTTTAAAGCCAATGTTTCATCGGTAAAATGGTTTGAAACTTCTGAAGTCTAAGTGTTCAAATGAAACAACCCATCGTATTTAAAAATACATATAATCAGGTTCCTCCAACTCAAAGCGCTGCTGCCTACCTAACAGAAGAAGCAGAGAGATGTTAATTCTGTATCATATCTTTCCTCCTCCGTTCTGCTCTGACGCCTTTGCTGTTGCACCTGTTTGTTCTGTGTTTACCTAACAGGTAAATAACGGTCCAGAGCAACCTAGAAAACAGCAGCGCTCCGACCTCAATGTTCCCTTGGAGAACAACAATGTACCAGAGGTAAGATGCTGCTGAATATCTAAAAACAGCTGCTACATTCCCCCTTTAGTTTTTATGCACGACTTTCGTAAGAACGGTTGTTATTTTATACAATATATATATATGTGTGCAAATGTGTGTGACTAAATGAGCAGCTGTGTAATTACAACCAGTACTCGTGTCTGGTGCCCGCGGCATGATGGCCTTGTACAAATTGAACTTGTGTTTGTGGTTTTATTCATGAATATTTTGACTCATGTGGCTCTTTTTGCAATTTAGTGAAGCTTTCTGAGCAATGCAGTGATCTGGTAGATGCAGGGACATTATGGTTTGACATTCAGAAATCAAGATTCCTTCATATTTCCACTTTCTTTCCTGCCACATCATCATCAGTCTGGAATGACGTATTTGCACATATTTATTCATGACTATTTCTTCACTACTTATGGGAACAGCACTGAATAAATAACAGAGAGGATAATAATTGCACAACCATAAGTGAGGGTTTCAGCAAAATCTGAACTGAAATGTGTCTAGTTCTAAGAAAGTAAGTGTTGTCCAACATGGCAGGTTTATTATGTTATTTGAATTTGAGTTAATTTATTGTAACTTATTTAAAGAAATGGGGTAGTATACTTTAAAGCAGAAAAAAAGTGATATAGAAGCAACTCGTTAGTAAAACTATATTGTCAGTATATGTCTTTAAGTGAAACTGATTGTGATAAAAAGATTTGTTTTTAAAGTAGATTGAGAAATCCTGAAATCTTGCAGGACTTAAAAGTATTAAATATTACTGCAAAACATGGAAAAGTGTAACTCAAAGCCACAGGTGATGAATTATTATTTTTATTTTTATATCCTATTTCTGTCTTTCAGCCAGCAAAGAAAGTTGCATCCTTCCCCAGCTTTGTTGATGGTGAGTTATTCTGCTTCCTAATAAGCCCAATGTACTACAATCATACTAAACAACTCCAATAGGGATTCTTTCAGTGTGTCTTTCACTGACTTTTGATCTCTAGCCTTGGGATCAAAAGTTTACAATGTTAAGGCCTTAGTTAATAGTTTTCACTGTTAAATAGTAAGTTTATTTCGCTTTGATTTTTATGCGGTAAAGTCTTCACAGTGCCCTGTTACAATCATATTAAAACTATATCATAATAGTGTATTTCTGTGAAATGGAAGGAAAGAAGTCTATAGAACCAATAAAATGCTAATTTTTTGTGGATCTAAAAAAGTGTGTTTGAATACCTCTGCAAGGCATTAAAAAAAAAAAAAAGCATGTTTTAAGATCAAAACGACGCCACTAAATGATTTAAGGTTTGGCAAATCCAGTCTACCATCTCCAGACCTTAAGAGCAACATCTCTATTTTTAACAAGGCTCAGAGAACCCAGTGATTACAGTACCTTCTGCAAGGCACACGCAGCTTCAGTCAAAACATCATCTGTCTGTGTTTGCTCCATCTGTTCATCACTTGTCCTCTCAGTCCCTGGACCCTGCGAGCCAGAAGACCTGATTGATGGCATTATCTTTGCTGCTAACTACCTGGGCTCCACCCAGCTGCTGTCTGAGAGGAACCCCTCCAAGAACATCCGCATGATGCAGGCGCAAGAAGCCGTCAGCAGGGTCAAGGTACCAAAGACAACATTCTGTCACATGCACCAATCCTGACGTAAATAGTGCTTACTGTACTGTAAAGTCATAAAAAAAATGTTCTCCAATAAAAACTTACATATTTAATATGTGAAAAACAGAACAGTAAATTGAACTCTGAAATTCAAACTACCGTAAGTCATTTAGGCCCAGAAAGTTAACTAAGGTTCAGGTTTTTTTTAAGATAAATGATTCTGGTTGTTCTATGATCTGTGAAGAGAGCATACACGTCCACAAGGAGAACATGCAAACTCCATGCGGTTTGACCCCTCGCTGGGATGTTCTTGCTGCAAGGGAAGATCAAGCTGCACCTCTGTGCGGTCCGTGTTAATATTTCCCTTTGTGTGACCCACTCCTCTGCTGTGTTGAGATCGTGGTCTTCAAGGACAGGTTTAGAAAAATAGGATGGTAGGTAAAGTGCCTCTTTGGGCTGCCGAGTTGCTTTATTCGTCTGTCCTGTTGAGCTGTTGGGTAACATCGACTGAAAAACGTCTTTCTCTCGAGAAAACACAGACGTCTTTATTTCCCGGCTATACTTGGGGTTCCTGTGCCAGGTGACTTATTTCACTAAAGAGCAATGTCGTGAGAAGATTCATGAGAGGATATTTGTCCAAATGCTTTGATGCTTCGAAGTTTCAACTCCCTAACGAATGGATCTGAGCTCCCTCTCGTGTGAACACAACCATGGATGCCTTCCTAAATATTGGATGAACTCTTGTGCAACTATCCGCTTTTAGAAACTGACATAATGCCACCAAGATCTGCTGTGGAGGGGTGAACTTATCTGTTCTGGATATGTTTTAAGAATAAAGTTCAAGGACAAGTTCAGAATTACAGTGATTAAAGCCATTAAGTTTTCTCCAAAATAAATTGTAGCTTAGCAGACGGTGTTTAACATTTGTAAAATTCAAGGTTTTTAGTTCTGCGAGATTGGGCAGCTTTGCTGCTGGATGTTCCTTAATCCTGTTCACCAGTTCCTTGAACTTCATCAGTGAACTCAGTCACACAGGCTTCATTCATGCTTATTTTCTTCAGATCAATCTGAGGAAGCAATCGGTTAGTGCACTGAAGTTCTGCCGAAGCTCCCCGAAGCAAGGAACGGAGGAGAACATTTTGGCAGGTGTATTGTTGTAGCTCATTTATGCAGATCCTGTTTGCCTGACATTCACTCCGTTTGATGTAATATTTATGAAGCTTCATCCCCACCCCTACCTTCGACTACTTCCTGCTGTCGACCCCCTGCCGAACTGCTCAGCGCCTCAGTAGATGTTGCTGAGAGCCTTACATCTCTTGTGTTGCATGTGAGCTGATGAAACTTCCTAAAATAATAATAGAAAATCTTCTTGCTCTTTGCTATGACTTTTGCTATCTTTGTAGTTCGAGGTTTGGAATATTTTAATGCAGAGATATCTGGTTGTTTTTATATAAATGTTGAATTGAATGTCATATCGCCTTGCCAAACTCTTCATGCCGCTTATACTTTTCCACATTTCGTCACATTACAACCATAAACTTCAGCGTTCTTTGATGTCTGTGATACATGCATACTTGTAAAATGAAAGGAAAGCAGTACGTTGTTGCTAATATGGGTAACACTTTATTTGAAGGGGGTTGAATAAGACTGACATGACACTGTCATAAACATGACATAACACCTGTCATGAACATGAAAAAGCCTTCATGAATATTTATGACTGTTGTCATAAAGCGTCATTCGGTAAATTATGACACTTTTAATACAAAGTTGACATTATTCAAAATGTCTTTGTTATGACAACTTGACATTAACCAAGAAATCATTACCGATATAAATTTGTTATAAAAGTATTACTGATTGCACTTTAAAAATTAGGTAACATTATGTTATTAAAGGTAAAGTTTAAACATTTCATTGTTTACAAATCTAAACAATGAAATATTTGCCCGGTCCTTTTTTGCATCGCAGCTGAAGCTAAGTCAGACTGGATGACGAGCACGTGAAGATCAACTTTTAAGTCTTTAAGTAACTAATTTCAACTAATGTTTATGCTTTGATCACATGCAACTTGTGTGTCAACTCTTTTGCAGCCACTACCAGGTGTTTTTGGCAGAATTTAGCTTCAGCCATCTTTCCATCAACTCTGACCAGCTTTGCTGTCTCAGCTGAAGGCAAAAGCCGACCCACAGTCCTGCCTCCTTCATGGTTCACTAACCCGACCTTACTTTAAATTTGACATGTTTGTTGGGTTCCTTGGTTTTCCCTATGTTGCTTGTTTCCCTACTTTTCTTTGACAATTCTTTACAGAACAACTATATTTACCCTGAGATTACTTGATTCAGAGTAAGACTCTTTTTACAAATTAATTCATATGAATTTTATATTAGTGTGTCAGAGTAATGGGGTAAAATACAAATGCACACCACAATTCACAGGTTTCTATTTGGGAAAAACAATTTTAAGCCATGTATTATTTCTCCTCCACTTCTCAATCATCCACCACCTGGAGTTGATCCGTCTCACAAAGTTCCAGTGAAATACATCAGAACTTGTGGTTTTAAAGTGACAAATGTGCAAAAGCTCTTAAGGTGTATACATGCTTGAACCGCAGCTAGAGATGTTGAAACATTAAAAACTGGTTCATTTAATAATTGTAATAAAAAAAAGAAAACTGTAGGGCTCATTGCTTTAATGTATTATTTTCCGGCTAGACCCATAAACATTAGTTTCTAAGTGCCTTTAAACTGTTTGGTTGCACCCTATTTTTAGTGCAGCCAAAAGAAACAAACCCCTGGCATTCAGTAAATCCTCTCACGACCTAATCTTCTCTATTTTTTCTAGATTTGATGTTGATTTCTGTCCTGCTCGTATTATTCCGTCTTTGAGGTCTAAGAGCTGAGTCCACTGGAATAAAGCATTTTGAAATCTTCACAGTGCCTCTAATTGGTTTTGAAATGGCGCTATCCTATTGGCCAGTGTGTTTTGTTGGTAAATTACTTGACCAGAAAAGTGGGGGATGAATCATCCACAGTTGCTGAAACCAATCAGATAGAACTTTGTCGCAATTTAGAAACAGGTCCTATTTATAGCTGCTTGTTTTTAATATGCTGTGTTTACAAGAGAAGAAGCGATTATCACCCTGTGTAATTACTGTTTTGATTTGTATCTGATAACCAACACTGTGCTGTGCACGCACACGCATACATGCGCTCGACACAGTCATACACGCCTCTTCTGTCTCCGTCACGCTCCCTGTTTGTTAGAACAACGTGTGTTTTGGGGCTTTACTGTCTTACCCGTATTTTCTTTATAACCCTCCTTTATGTCCTCCTTCTCTTCCTCCTGTTCTCTGTGCTCCTGTTATCTGCTGACCTTGTCCCGTCCCAACGCCTGCCTTCCTGCCTGCCTGCCTGCTTGCCTTCCTGCCAGAGGGTTCAGAAGGCCGCCAAAATCAAGAAAAAGGCGGTGTGTAATAAACAGAGCACAAGGAAGAGCCTCTGGTCACTCTCCTTCCACTGTCACTTTTTTTCTTTTCCATTGCACTTTCGCTTGTCTGTGTGTGTGTGTCCTCTTTCACCTCTGTCTCACGGGCCTCATGAAAGAAATTGTTGCACAGAGCTCAACAATTTTTGGCCAAGTTCACGTTTTGTCATTCATTCGTTTACACATTCAGCCGAGTGTAAAGGTGGTTTTGCTCTCCAGTCTGGGATTCTTATAAAAACTTTGAAGCCTTTTCTGCTAAATATTTTTACAAAAAATGTATGAAAAGGATCACAGGTCTTCATTTTAATAATATAGAACAACTGCAGTGATGTGTGATTACATAGTAAGAGAACCAGGACATAACTCTAAATAATTGTCCGACTGCGTACTGTATTCATATAAGAGGATCTTCAGAAACCGAACAGGCTTTGTGATGTTGCTTCGGAAATTTGGTGGGATTGACTTGCTTCTACTCTCTACAAGTGTAATATTTTCTGAAGC
>NW_015113896.1:170050-184247 GCF_001443285.1 Poecilia latipinna | reverse complement strand
GAGAGAGAGAGAGAGAGAGAGAGAGAGAGAGAGAGAGAGAGAGAGAGAGAGACCACCCGCGGAGGGTGAGAAGGGAATTTTTTAGAGTACTTTTTTGAGGGGCAAATTGTTAATAACTACATTATCATTCCTACAAAATTAATTTAAGATTCAACAACTTGAACAGAAGTTCATGCCTCACATTCTTAATCCTGATCTGTAAATGTCCACACATGTTCAGTGTAAATGTCATGGAAAGCTGAGTAGAAAGACCTTTGAAAATCTTTTGTTCAGCAACCCACAGGCTGGAGGAAACTGATTTATACTTCTATAATAGTAATAACCCCTGTAGATACTGCATATGATCCAAAGGACATGTTGGCTTTCAGTCTCCTTTAAGCAACAGTGCTAATAACTCAACTAAAATAAAATAAGACCTCAGTTGTTTCTATACTCTTATTCAGATTTGCAAGCTCTCTATGTGTAAGCACAACCCACTTTTCCTAAAATAAAAGCAGCCTAAAGAATGAGGTTACATTTAATAGACAATTTCCCTACACCTGTTTGTAACTTTTTCTAATCTGTCCTAGTTTGTGTCCAATTTTTTTTCACTTAGAGAGGATAAAAAGAAATAAACCGGTATTGAGGGGCCACTGTCTCAAACAAACAGCTTGCCATTTTTAACACGAATGCCTAAACTTTCCTGACATTTGCTTTATTTCTTGATCACTCTTGGCTGATTTCAAATGCAAAATACAGTCGTAATTAAACCAGAGCAAATATAATTTTATTAGACTGCGGCTCACAGTGATTAGAGGGAAATGTACGCCGGCTTGTTCTGCTCTCGCTGGTGTAACAGCCAGCTGGTGAGGGCTTAGTGTTAAGCTGTTTCTAGTTTCCGCTCCAGTTCGCCATGCTGGTGCCAGGACAGATGATCTGAGTGGACATCACTGCCAAAACGCTTCCCTTTTTATCGTCACTTGCACATCACCTTTACACTCATAAACCTGTCCATCTGACAAGCAGCTCTCCAACTGGACTTGGCACCGAACATGCATGCAGACACAAACAGGGGTGTCCACAAACACCTCACACATTTCAAACCACAACTCTTTATTTTTGTATGTTCCTCTAGAACGCTGATGGAGATGCTCAGACCCTGACTGAGGTCGATCTGTTTATCTCTACCCAGAGAATCAAGGTGCTCAATGCAGACACACAAGTAAGTACTCCTGTTAAATAAAAGCATTTTTTTTTTTCTTGAAGATGCCTTTAGTCAGTTTCACATTTATGAATAAGGGAGGAGATGCTGGGATGCACAGAAGTTGAAATAGTTGGCGCTTAGCCACTGCTGCCAGCTGCATCTTATGAAACCACGGCTTCCATTTGTCTAATCTCAAGACGTCACATTGAGATTTCCCTTTTGAAATCGTGTGCAAACATCTGTCGAGCGTGCCTTTTTTGTGATATTCTAATAAATCAGTGCGTGGAAAGGTAAAAGTTACATTTGTTCTCCATATTCCTTATCTCAGTTGTTCCTAGATATATTTTTCCACTCACGTAAGACACTTTTGCACAATAGTTTTTTAGAATTATATGGAAACAGCAAATGATTCATTTGCGGTGCCTCAGCCTTTTCCTTGGTTTGGCTGTCAGATTTAAGTGTGGGCAGGCTCCTGGTAAAAAACAAAAACATAGAAAATAACGTGCTGCAATGCGGTTTCTGTCTTCCTCCCCTTTCCTATCTGTTTGCCTCTGGTTCTGGCACTTCTGCGAAATCAATTCAATCCAAAAATGTACTTATGTTCTGCAGTTGCAAGTTTTATGTGCCCTGCATCGGTGGCTCCTGATTTGGGTTCATTATTAGAACAAGTCCAAAAGTGGGCTGGAAAAACAGCATCCATTAGATTCAGATAATAAAACTGTCACAGAGTTAATGAAATGAAGAAAACTGCAGAGAACTTCAGCATGTTATTATAAAACATGAACAATTAAAACCTCCTCTGAATAAACACACATTATTTGAAGTCTTCTCCAAATCGCTATTACATTCACATTTAATGCCTCATGCAATCTACTTTACCACACAAGGCTATTATTAGGCTGAGTAAACAAATATCATTACACTATTAGAATAGGCCTAGGTTTTTTGTTTGGTTTTGTGCATGTAATATAAGATGAACCAGATAATCTAATTTAGAGCAGACTGTAATTGAGTTGTAATCTGTTTTTACAGCTTTATGAAAATCAAAAGAGGACATATTTGAATCCTGTTACCACATCTTTTTTCTCGTGAATGATGCAGCTTCAAGGAAAATCTATTAATATAACGCAATAATAATCTTTACCATATTTCTTCATAGGATGTACTGTATATTCTAGTAACTGAAGGACATGTAATCAATCTCAATTAGACACAAATGAATTACAAATGCATTTTCAACAAGGAACAACTCAAAGCATTGTTCCTAGCATTGTGCATTTATCTGCCACCAAGATGGATTCAGTATTAGCTGTCTGCCACTTTAATATTCAGGACAAAGTTTGGAAATCGAGTTTGATTTGTGATGTTTGGGTTCCCGTGCCCACAGGAAACGATGATGGACAACGCACTGCGCACCATCTCCTACATCGCTGACATCGGGAACATTGTGGTGCTGATGGCAAGGCGGCGGATGCCTCGAACGGCCTCCCAGGACTGTATCGAGACTACACCTGGAGCGCCCGAGGCGAAGAAGCAGTACAAGATGATATGTCATGTCTTTGAATCCGAGGATGTAAGTGACTAAAAAAACAAAAATCCATCCAGATTTGGGGAAATGTTCGTGTCTCCCAGGCAGTTCCTTTAAGCGTTATGTTTCTTTTACTCCAGGATGCCACTTCCATCATATTCAAATGGATTTTGCTGGGGT
Organism: Poecilia latipinna; assembly: GCF_001443285.1. Lineage (NCBI taxonomy): Eukaryota > Metazoa > Chordata > Actinopteri > Cyprinodontiformes > Poeciliidae > Poecilia > Poecilia latipinna. The sequence goes on along the minus strand of NW_015113896.1, from coordinate 181,356 downwards.
TTTGCTTCAAGACACGATTTGGTGTTCTTTAGCCTGAATATAGCAAACGCCATCACACTTCACTGTCAGCAGTTCAAAAACATCTCTGTGCACCTCACAATAACTGATCAGAGGAACCCACTGATTTGCATTAATAGGAACTAGCTGGGCACTTTTGATTTCTTTTAATTTATTTATTTTCACCCCACGGAGCTGCTGCCTGCCTCGTTGAAGCCGTTTCAGGAAGACTTGGCAACAGGAACAATGTTGCACCGAGGAGCCAGCAGCTCAGTTTTCACTGCCAAGTGGTATAAAGGCTGGACTCCAATCTGTCCCCTCTTCATCTAATTTTGCTGCCAGAGTTTTAATGGAAGTATTCAGCCGCTCATCCATCAGTTTAGAAACTGTTTCTGCTGTTGTGGCTTCACTGGCTGCAGCCACCATTTCCTGTTTGGGACTTTTTTTAATCTTGTTTTCTTGGGCAAAATTAATTCATCGAAGCAGCTTGGAACCTCACAGAATCTTCATTTGGTTTCTCTCTGCAAACCTAAAGGAGGCCTTGTGCTGTTTTTTTTTTTTTTTGGACACTTAAAAAATTGCTCATGTGTTAGCCAGTTTAGCTAATCAAATATATATATATATATGTAGAGAGAGAGAGAGAGAGAGAAAGAGAGTGTGTAATATATATAATTATATTATACTCAATAATTTATAAAGATTGCATACAAAAGAGTATGTAACATCTAGCCTGCGTACACACAGCTGCCTGTTCAGACATTTAAAAGTCAAGAATAAAAATACATTTAAAATCAGTCCTAACAGGAACAGGGAGCCAGTGAGTGGCTCCATGTCAGCAGCAGGAGTTTGCCCTGCAATTGGTGAGTTGTCGGTTTGATTCCCGCTTTGCCCGCCCCTGCTGTTGTGTCCTTGGGCAAGACACTTCAGCCAACTGTCCCACTGGTGTTGGTCAGAGGGCCGATGGCGCAATGTGGCGTCCTCGTTTCTGTGAGACTGACGAACAGCTGTGGCTAACCCAGTAACTTGCCATCGTGAGTGTGTGAATGTGTGCGTGAAAGGAAACGACTGATTTCAACTCTGAGGGTTGAAAATCACTATATAAGTCTGATGTCATTTAATTTCATGAATTACGACGAGCTGTATCCACTGATAAGGCAGGTTTTGTTTGTATGGAAAAAGTCTATTGTGATACTGATGAATTCATAACACAGGGGAAAGTGAGATTTTGTGGTAGAAATAAGGAATGCTCGATTCAAGAATTTGCTTTTTGAAGCAAAGAGAATTAAGAAAAAAAGGTTTGGATTTGTGTGTTGAATTCAAGGTGAAACATGAAGATGAGGTGTCTGACTTTGAGTGCTCTGTCTGTCTCGTTTGACTAACGTTTGATGGGATGTTATTGTAAATCATTTGATAATTTTAAAGAAGATCAACTTTAGGTGCATTCAATTTTCCTCTGCATTGTTTTGCATAACTGAGTCTCCTTCTAAGTAAGGAGCATTTATGAGTAAATGTCACAACTCTATGAAAACAAATAGCTTTGGACAGTAAAAATCAATTCATTTTATGTGTGAATATATTCTTGGCACACCCAACAACCAGATTTGTCACTGGACGCTCTTCTGCTTGCTGACAAACTCTTTTTTTTTTTATGTGCAATGCAGTGTGGAAAAAAAAAAAGAAATGACAAATAACAACCAAGGTTTTAAATAATGATTTTGCTTTGACTGTGTGTGTCACCAGGCTCAGCTCATTGCTCAGTCTATTGGTCAGGCGTTCAGTGTGGCCTACCAGGAGTTTTTGAGAGCCAACGGCATCAACCCAGAGGACCTGAGTCAGAAGGAGTACAGTGACATCATCAACACACAGGAAATGTACAATGATGACCTCATTCACTTCTCCAACTCTGAAAACTGCAAGGAGGTCAGTCGGCGCGAAAGACATCCGTTTTTCTCTGCAGGTGTTTTTTTATCTGTGTCAGTGCAGTAAACAGAAACAATAGAGAAATGCCTTGAGATTTTACAAAGTGCAGCACAAATCCCACTCGTGCTGCCGGGCCATTGGAGGGACACGGCACCGTTGTAGCTGTTAACTAATTTGACAGATAAAGAGGCAGATGTTACAGTAAAAATCCACTTAGAGCATGGCAGCTCTTTCTGCTGAAGCATTTCCTCTTCTGTGTCCTGGAGGCTGAAGGAGATTTAGGAGCCATGAAAAGTTTCCCCTGAAGCCTGCATTGGCACATATGCTGTGTTCGAGGCAAATGAGTAATTTGCAATGATGGTAACATTGGCATATCTTGAAGAAGTATAGCTTTGCAGCCCTCCTAAATGTGCCAAGAATAATTTATTGTCTCAGAGCTTCATGTTTATGCTGGTAGTTTCTGACAGTCAAAACACAGAACAGGAAACAGCAGAGAGCCGAACAAAGGAAAGATCGATAGACATGACATTTTTAACACATTAAAAAAATTACATAAAGCATGATTTTATTTAATCTTACCTGTATTCTCTTCATAATATTTGTATGTAGCTGCTCGATATAAACAAACATCTGTACAAGGCTTCTGCAAGAACCTCAAAATTGAAATAGTTTTAAATAGTTTTTTTTTTTTTTCATAAATAAGGGTAAGAAGGAAAGCTAAAAAGAACTAAATTAGATTAAAAAAAAATAAGTCAAACTTAAATGCAGTCAAATTAAATATTGATACAGATGATTAATTTATAAATAATGTTAACAGATATGTTAATCAATTATATTAAGACTACTTCATAAGAAAATGTAACAGGATAGTCCCCAAATAAATGTTAAAAAGCTGCTAACTTACTCTGAGAGGTAAGAGAATGTGTGTTATTTTGCAAATAGTTTTCTGTAAAACAAATTAGTTTGAACACGAATTTAATTTGCAAGGAAGTTCACATATTTTGTACTCTTGGAAGTGATTTGTAAAGGATGACAATGCTTCCAAAATGAAACAGTAAACAACAATCTAAGATCAGGAACACAGACTTTAATAAAGCAGAGGTTCTGACTGGCTTATAACCAGCAACTAAATACATCGGAGAGAGTATGTGTGAATAAATGGCAGAAGAATAAGAAAATAACAAAAGCCACAACTGACATATGATTGAAGCTAAAAAAAAAAAAAAAATGGACAAATTCCAGCAAATTAAAGAACATGATATTAACACAGTGACTGTGGTGTAAAGTGACAGTTTTTGTTCTAATACTGCCACGTCAAGGTTTAGCAGATCCAGGATGCATATGAGGGTTAGCCATGACCAGGTCTGTTTTTTTCTGGCCGCTGTAGACCATGAACACGCCACAAAAGCTGAAGTTTTGGTGATGCTCTGATCCATTTAATTAGTCAAAACAGTTTGCTGCCTGTCAGTGTTGTTTAAATCCTTTACATGTTTACTGCCTCATAAATCCCACCAGCTATCAGGTGCCACTGTTGTGAAATAATCCGTGTTATTCACCTCACCTTCTACGTGGTGTTCAGCCTTCCAAAGGCTGAACAATAAGCTGTACACTAAATTAATTTTCATTATGTTATAGATCAAGTACCCTAGAAATATATTATGTAATTTAAGCAAATAAATAAATTTAAAAAAAATACTAAATTACTAAAACTCTTAAGTAATTATCTGTAAATTCAATGAAGTTTAATAAGTCTCCTGATAGCTTGTTTGGGATGTGTATCCCCTGCAGGGGAGTAGGATAAAATGACTTCAATAGTTTTACGATAATGGAAACACCATATTGTTTAACTGGTTAACACCTAAAACTCTCCAAATATATGCATTTGCTGATATTAAGCTTTTATTATAGACATATCCAAATCGTACTAACTGCTTTCCTCCAAAAGGGGGCCTCGACTCTGCGCTGGGAATAAGTGTAAATGTGCTAAATCAATCCAAACATGAAACTCTGGTCAAAGTTACAAATCTTTTCCTCCAATTTCTACTTATATTTTCATGTGCAGTAAACTTCAAAATGCCTTTTTGCATTTATATGTTGGTGTTTTGGCTCAAGGGTCAGAAGAGAGAATCCATTTCTAAATAAATCCTCACAGACAGCAGCTTCCAGCACAATATAAACTAATCCAACAAGTTTAGGGGATTGAGGTACATCGCTGCAGTAATGTAACATTCCTATAAATCCAACGTTGTAGGGCACTGATTTGGAACCTCACCAGCAACAGTCTTATGTAACCAGAGATATTAATCCTCTGCAGAATAAAGAGTATTGCTAAATCGCTGTTTTATCATTTCAGCTCGGGGCTTTGTTGTTTTACCAAAAGCCCCGGCTCTAGTTCCTGAAAGTGAGCTTGGAAATATCAATGATCTGTTGCTGTGTACATTAATGAGTTCTTCTCCCATTTTTACATAATTTGTTGGTAAATGACGTGAAGCTGTGGTAGCTCCTGCAAATTTCTGAAGATGAGGAAAAATAAAACCCAGCAGGCAATTATCTTACTTTTGATGAGTCTGTGAACAGATATACAATTTCACATAAGTTGCTCAACTCTCTGTGAGCTTCTGTGATGTTGTTTTAATTGGCAGAGCTAAGTTTCTGCTCCCAGTGAAGCCTGAAAATTTACCAAGGAGGTGTCTTTCCACAGCTGGTGTTGGAGAAGAGTAAAGGGGAGATCTTGGGCGTGGTGATCGTGGAGTCCGGCTGGGGCTCCATTCTGCCAACTGTTATCCTGGCCAACATGATGAACGGCGGTCCAGCAGCTCGCTCTGGCAAGCTCAGCATCGGAGACCAGATCATGTCCATAAACAACACCAGTCTTGTGGGGCTGCCACTCGCCACCTGTCAGGGAATCATTAAGGTGCAAGGCACTTCTTGTTTTGTCTTAAATAAACTTCCATGAAAATAAATAAGTTTTAATTTGTGCACGTTTCTTTTGGGTAAAGGGCTTAAAGAACCAGGTCCAGGTGAAAATGAACATTGTCAGCTGCCCTCCGGTTACCACGGTTCTCATCAAGAGACCCGACTTGAAGTATCAGCTGGGTTTCAGCGTCCAGAATGGCATAGTGAGTTTTCACAATGTTTACACTTTGTTATATTATATCCCCGATAACCGGATCTGCTAATCATCTCATTTTTCATATTCGAAACAGTGTAGAAACACACCCGGTTTTGCAATTGCTCTGTTTCTGCTTCATGCGACTGCATTTTACTCACGGTGAATTTTCTGTCCTGAAGATATGCAGCCTGATGCGAGGAGGCATCGCTGAGCGAGGCGGGGTCCGTGTGGGTCACAGGATTATAGAGATCAACGGCCAGAGCGTGGTGGCCACGGCACACGAGAAGATTGTTCAGGCGCTCTCCAACTCAGTTGGCGAGGTTAAACTGATGCACCAACACAAAAACATGCAGAAAAGGATTATAACTTCCACATGCAGTTGTACAGTCACAATTGCAGCATTAGCTCAGCTGCTGCCGTGCATTTGGAAGATAATTTTCAGGATAATATCCTTTGGTAAGGGAGAGTATACAAGATATGCTCTTCTTTAATACAGAGGGCCAAAAAGGGCCACAGTTTCTAAATAAACAATTTGATAAAGTGTTTCATACGTATTTGTACTTCGGGTTTCATTTGCTACTATTTTTTATCATTCCTTTATTATAGTACATTAATGTCCATCACAGAGAATGACTTTAAACCACTGATTGCCAGTGGAGACACAAAACTACAATACCTGCTGGGTATGAATGGACGAAGAGTAAGTACAAAACGTGTTGTGGTAAATGGCTCCACTTTGTATCAAAACTCCAAATGTCCAAAATGGAGGGAAGAAGTGATTAGCGTGTAGCTAAAACATATTCTGCTGTTGCTCCAAACTCATTGCTGTTTGCCTTATCCCTCTAGATCCACATGAAGACGATGCCGGCGGCCATGTTCAGGCTTCTAACAGGACAGGAGACGCCCATGTACATATGAGCAGCTGAGATTCATGTCCACGAAGGGCAGGAAGGCGTTCATTTATCTTGCAGCGAAAACTACTAGCAGATTAGCCACCAGGAGGATGATCACGCCTCCCCCACTGATTCCTTTTTCCCAATTTTTGAACTGTTTGGGCTGAAGACTTCAATTCTTTGTCATTTCTCACTTGTCTGTGATTAACATGCAACTGCTATTTAACTACAGATTTTCTCATCCTTCTGATCCGCTGAAGAGAAAGCACGTGTGTGTGCGTGTTTATTTATTTGTCCTGTTTGTGATTCTTTTTTTTTTTTTTGTCCCTCCAGTGAAACAGCATTAACAGAGTTACTGCTTGAATGTGCCACAGTTTATTTTTTTAAATCCATATAATGCAATATAATCATCCTAAACTTTTTTTGTATGGTTCCGCTGATAATTTATTTCCCATGTAAATACACAATTTGCAAACTTTTGCGAGGGAAGGCGGCTGCCGTGGCAACAGCGGAGCCAGCATCCGCACTGTAAATATCTCCTGAGACGGAGGCAGACCACAGTGGTGGCAAAGGCACAAATACATCTGAGATATCGTATTAGTTTCCAACGAAAAGGGTGAGGATTTATGTGTTTGAGTATGCCGAGCTAATGTACTGTACGTGTGAATCAAACCAATGCTCGCAGCAGAGGTTTATGGGAGAAACGCCATATCCTGTTTAATTTCAAGGCAATACCCAAAATTCAACCAAGAAAAAAAAAAAAGTCTTTTTTAAACTACATGTACATTTCACCAACAAAAAAGTTTGAAACCACAAACATTTTGCTTTTGATATGAGGTCACATGTACGAATAATGTTGTTTTCTTGGTGCGCTCACCTCCTGTATGCTCATCTTTTGGAGTTCTGACTGAAGCTCATGCTTACTAATGAGTGGACCGTGAATGTAAATGTGCTATGTGAGCTGTCTCATTGCCATCTGCAGTATTGGAATGTCTGTACATAAAAATAAAAAATTGTCTAGTGTTGTGATCACGTTAAGGAACAAAACACACAAGTCTCTGCAAACATCCACCAGACTTTACGTTGGACTTCAGGGGAAACGAAGCGAAACAGAGAGACGTGAATCACATGCTGACAGGAAAAAAAAAAAGCTCTTGCCATGGAGTAATGGTTTATCAACGCATTGTAGTAAATTTTATCCGTATGACATTATCTGTGTGCATGCCTCGTAAAAGTAGTTTCTCATGTCATTGTGGCAGAACAATAAAATACTGGGCTGAACCTGGATTTATTCATTTATTTTATTGAATGAAATGCACTAAAGATTTCATTATTATTTTTAATTGTTATAATGATAATAATTAAATGATAACAATTGATGTTGCCAATAAACAACATACGTACAGATTCCAACAACTTTTAATACCATAAATAAAATGTGCCGCTTAGTCAAGATCTTGGGGAAAGTTGTAACCAAATCCTTCTAAAATTAAATAAAAATAATCCTAGCAAGGAGTAGTTTTGATATGTTAGAAGAGGAAAAACATTGTAATTCCAAACATATTGGCTTCCATTTGTGTCGTCAATATATTTCTGTTAAATTGACTGGGTAGGATATGCACCTAATTTATTACTAAACTGACTTCCATCAGAATATTTTTACAAAGCAGAAAAAGGTAGAAAGAACTTCCTTGTAGTGTTGTTCCAGAACTTCTTGGACAATGAAAAGGAAAGCTTAAAAAATTATAAAGTAGACCATGAGAATTAATAATAATAATAATAATAATAACTTAATAGACAGTGAATCTTTAAAATGCAAAGATACTAAGGTCAGGAGAAACACCCGAAGCAACAATAGAAAGACATAATTCTGGGATTTAACCTTCCATGAGTATCTTCAGTTAAGTTGTTGTCTTTTCATTTTACCAAGAATGTTTCTTTTGACTGGAGGTAATATCAAAAACTCCAAACCAAACACACATTTTAACTGAATGAAAACATTTTTACATCTAAATTTTTGGCTTCACTGTATGCACAAAGAAAGGACAAGGCTGTATAGCTGGAGGAAGGTTATCTGAAAACTATTAACGACACAGTTGCTGCAAAGTTAGAATAAAAGCTGTGCATTAATACATGTTAAAAAATATTACCTCCACACACACACTTTTTTTTTTTTTATCAAGTCTCAGAATTGTGGATGGATGATTTACACATTCTGTTTTCCTTCTTGATTCCCACCAGTCTTCAAGTGTTGACTTTGGTGAATTACATGTGTTCAAGTAAATAAGAGAAGTCTATATTGAATCTGTGTGTACGTTGAACTGTCCGTGAGTGCAAGCTTTTATCTTTTATTTTTTAACAAGCTTTTATTTGCCAGCTTGTTCCCTAAACACTGCAAAGTAATCATTTTTATGGTGAGTTTGTTTATAGAGCCTTCAAACAAAAGTTAGTAGGAAAAATTGTCATAAAGCAGTTTGGTTGAGGTGAGGAAGAGGACGCAGGTAGTGATGAAGACGAATATTTAATGATGAAAGTCAAAGGCACAGAACAACGGAGAACAGCACGGAGAAACAGGCATCACACGACAAGGATCCGACAAGAGAGAAGGACAACAGGTGGGTTTAAATACACACGGGGTAATCAAGGGGATGAGACACAATCAACGGGGAAGACGCAGAGACAGAGACACAGGGAGCAAACTGAACACAAAAAACTCCAAAAACAAATACACAGAAACACGATCATGACAAAAATAGGGAAAAATAAAAATATTTTACCAATTTTTAAAAATGTATAGGATCAATGAAATGAGATAGTCCTTCCATAAAAGCGACTTGTAGTTATCTTTATTTTATAATTTGTTAGTCCTAAAACACTTGCCTTTTTTTAAGTGTCTTGCTTCTTCAAATGAGAAACTTTGTACTTTTATTGTTGTACATATAAAAGGCCAGGCACAAATGGTGTGTTTATGTTCAATCTTTTTGCCTTGATTAAAAAAAAAAAAACAGATACTCTTGCAACATTAACATGTTCCTGCTGCTTTAAATTCACAGATTACAACAATTAGCAACTGCCACTTCCTGGTACTATTGTCGTCTCATCATTATTTTCTAAGCCTGTAGTGCCCCCTAATGTCAAAACAGTAGTAGTACATGTTACACAGAAAAAAGAGACATAAAACTTTTTTTTATCTCACATTTATTTTTTTAAAAAAAGGTTATTATTCTACAATAGCATATTAAATTTTGTAAATTACATGCATAGTTGTTCAGAGGTTTGAACAACTATAATTAACCAGTACCATCTGAAGATAAACATCTGATAAACAGCTTCCAGCTGTCGTCCACAGTGCTGCGATTAATGTGTCTTTCTATGAAGTTGTTTTGTTATCTTTCTGAGGCCAGAGTCCTCTTTGTGCCTGTCATGCTCAGTCGATCTCAGCAGAACACTTCGCCAATAGGGGGGGCCGGTTCAAGGGTTCTGGTCGTTTTTGTCACACTTTAACATGACCTTTATCCCAAGACCCTGACGTGTGGTCTCGAAGGCCTGCCCTGCCTGCTCCAGTGGAAAGCGGTGGGTCACAAGGGGCTTCACGTTCACTTTGCCTGATGACAACATGGCGATGGCCATCGGATAACTGCAAAAAAAAAAAAAAAAAACACATGGATGTTTGATTCTCTCTGACTCCAGCTAATAAGCTTGGACCAAAGGTGGACCGATTCTTTCTGCACTATGTATTAATATTTACAGGAGAAAAGAAGCAGTAAATATTTCCTCACGTGTTGCAGTAGCGGAAGACTCCTCTGATGTCCACTTCTCTCACAGCAGCGTTGACCAGGGGAACAGTAGTCATCTCAGCACCAAGGCCCACCAGCAACACCACGCCGCCTGAGCATGTTGCCTAACGGGAAGTTGAACTGAATTATTTTATGAACGCATTGTCACCGAAGTCATGTGGTATTTGTAGCTCAAACCTGAGCAGACAGTAGACAGTGACGAAGAGATTTCATATCATGGTTGGCTGATATATTTTCACAATTTTCAAAGGCTGACAGAAATGCCAGGTTTCTGAGTCAATTTCAATCTTAAGTTAAATGTTTTAGTTCTAATATGAAATTAAACTAGCATAAGGTCTCCACAACACAAGAAGATCAAATGAAATCTTATCAGATGGTCCATATGAGATAGTGATAATAAAGTTTGCACTATATTTTTGTCCTCCCTTCAGATATGATTGTTTTGTTGCAACTTATGGTTCCACAGGGTTATTTACATAAAGGGCAGTTTGGATGCAGCTCTCCACTCCAGTGCATTCAATTGTGATTTGAGGCTGGGTTCCCAGGATTTCCTTGACTTTCTTTGCCAGCACCTGCGCTCCATCTTCCTTTTTCACTGTCAGCTGGAAGTCTGCACCTAGCTCCTTGGCCATGGCCAGGCGCTCTGCAAACAGATCTAAACACAGCTGCGGGTGTTCAAAAGCAGTTCAGAGGATTTTCACAATTTTTTTCTGAAATTTACAGGGTCCTTTCGGGTTGTTGTTACCAGTGATGATGACTTTTGAGGCCCCCATTGCCTTGGCTACGATCAAGCTAACCAATCCAATGGGTCCTGTAGGAAAGGTAGACACATTGACGCTGCCAAGTTAACTTTCAACTTAAAACATGTCTAAATGTTTATGAGCTTTAATTTACAAGACAGCATCAAGTACAGTTACTGACCAGTGTTTTACATGCAGCATATAAAAGGTGCATGACCTTTTCTTGTTCCACTTACAAAATAAATCAGACCAAACCTTTCTTTCTTAGGTTAGTTAGGATTGCTAAAATTATTCCTGTTGCTAAATGCCACAATAATAAGAGGACTATTTAAATATTCTGACACTTTCCTAAAAATCAGAAGTTCAAATAAACAAAGATTTCTGTACTTTTAAACAATTTTGGAAATCAAAAATGATGATGTCATTTTGTTGTGGGTTTCCAGTTTGTAAATTAAAAAAAAAAAATGTTTACTCGATACTTGTGACCTGCAAAAGCCTAGTTCCTAGTTTGGTATAATATCCAGATGCCTGAATGTACTACATTCATCTGTTCAAAAAATGATATACAAGTATAAACATTACTGGGATGTCCAGCCATCGAAGGATACAGGCTCAGCCAAATCTCCATATAACTATTAAAAAGAGCTTGTGAAAGGACACCCAAAATGTAAGACCACATTTTACCATATTCTAAGAAGATGTGTGTAAATGTCTGAATCTGAAGAAGTAAAAAAAAAACTTTCAAAAAAATACATCATTCATTATTTTTGCATTTATCATATAGGAAAGGGTTAGTCTGATTTAATGCCAGACAATAAGGGAAAAGAGTTTTATTTATTTATATATA
>NW_015113896.1:154143-166597 GCF_001443285.1 Poecilia latipinna | reverse complement strand
TTCTTTAACATTGAAGAAAAAGCCCCCTGCAGTATTTTAAGGTTCAACGTTTACGTCTGCTAACTTTTGTTGCCTGGGTGTGGTAATAAGACTCTTAACCGTCCCAAAAGGCATGTTGGGACGGCCAGTTTACATCATTCGCAACATTCTGCTGCAGTTTCTCATCGATGGAATTTTACTACAAAAGTTTGCAATGATAATGATTCGTGCTCAATTTTACCTGCACCACAGATGAGTACGGTGCTGCCGAGGGTGACGCCGGCCCGGCGACAGGCATGAATCCCCACAGAGAGAGGTTCGATGAGCGCACCCTCCTCAAATGTGATGTTATCAGGCAACCTTGTGCAGACACACAGAAACAGATGAGACTGACAGGATATGCAGAGATTAGGCAACAGAGTCAGCTACTGATCATTTATGAGGTAATCTTTGATGCAAGGTTTTGCAACAATGAAAAAGCAAATACTTGTAGCAGAAGTTGGCGTTGTGTGTGTAATATCTGCAAATACTTGTAGCAGAAGTTGGCGTTGTGTGTGTAATATCTGCACAGGTTTCCATCGTCGGGCGGCGTGGCACAGAAGAAGATGGTGGGGGACAAGTTGTACTGTCCTCTTTTGAAGAACTCATCCATGTCGCGGGGCACACCAGGCTCAATGGCCACCCTATCGCCTGGAAAGTTACAATTTCACTTGTCATGTAGCTATCAATGCATAAATTGATAAGAGCACCCAATAAAAGATAAACCTGTTGTTTGAAGAGCAGTAAAGATTTTACAGATTGTTAGGATTATAAATATCTATTTTTAAAAAGCATCAATTTAAGATGTAGTGTTAAACAGAAATGTACAATATGTTTAATTTGGAGAGCAAACAGTGCCTTTATGTCATGTGACTCATGGCTTTGCATTATGTCAAATGTCAATGTCAAATTTATTTATATAGCACTTTAAAACAGGTATAAAACTGCACCAAAGTGCTGTACAAGAACGATAACACAAATGACAAAACAGAGCACAAAACAATACATCAATTAAATGCCAAAGAGTATAAATGAGTTTTAAGAAGTGATTTAAAATGATCCAGGCTGTGGGCAGATCTAATCTGGTAAGGTAAGTTATTCTATAAAACAGGAGCAGCAACAGAAAAAGCTGTTGCTGCATTAATGTTTCCAGGCGAAACATTAATGCAGCTTCACCTGGTTTAAGGTGCGTGACTGCTGATCCGACCTTCACCACTCGCCCTGCAGCTTCGTGGCCCAGCACCATTGGTTTTTTCAGCACAAAGTCCCCAATTCGGCCATGCTGCCAGTAGTGCACATCTGATCCACAGATTCCCACTGAGTGCATCTGGAGCAGCACATCTAAACACCAAACAAGACAAAAAGGACTAAGAGGACACACATTATTTCCTTCTGACTAATTTGATACCAGATCTCTTCGTGGCTTTAAATCTATTTTTGACTGATCAATATTGTTTTTTTGGGGTGGGACCAGACTTTCAACTTATAAAGCAGGAATTTATTATATCAAACCTTGACATAATTTCAAAGATCTATGATTAAGCAGCTCAAAATATGTCCATAGATGATAAACAGAGTAGCTCAAGCTATTCAGGGAGCATTAAGGGATTCAACGTTAGATTGATTATTGCATTGGATTAACTCACTGCTTATAATGGCAAAGTACATGTATAGACAGCATCTGAGAACATGTGCTCCTGTTTACCATTAGGTCCTGGCTCGGGAATTGGACGGTTTTCCTGTTAAAGACACAATAATCTGTCAGTTAATTTTGCACAATTGGTAACTGTAACATTTTCGGTGAAAGTTTGTGTTCGGTTTCTTACAATCCTGAGGTCTCCCTTAGCATACAACACTACGGACGCATTTTCCTCAGCCATGATAGACAGTGAAGGCAGAAAAACAACCCGAGTCCAAAGAACTGTGCAACCTGTGCTCTGCTCGCCAGAGTTATGGTACAAATGGGTCAGGGAACTGGAAGCGGGCCGGAACCAAAACACAGTCTTGGATTGGTCGAAAAGCCGCGGAATGAACCATTTGCCAGGGAACAGGGGTGGACGAGGTAGTCGCTACCAAGACATTTTGCTGCAGTCTTGAAATATTTAACATATTAAAAGATATATAAATATTTTTGATTTTGTATAAATACATTAGCATTAGTGGTTAACTAAATTCATGCCATTAAAGTGATGTTATTTTATTACCTACCTACCTGAGCACGCCTTCAACACAAATCATAAAACTCGAGTCCATCAGCAGGAAATACGATTTTTTGTTTTGTTTTTGATGACACCCCACGCTAGATATTAAAATGTGGGCTTATTTCTTTATTCGTTTTATAATAACTATAATGCCTTAATTTTTTACAATATCCGTTCCTGAGCAACGCAGCGCGTAAAGATGACGCGTGTCAGTGGAGTTGAATTAAGATGGTTCAAATGTTTTAGTTAGTCAGAGGTGAGCAAACGTTTTGCTTTACGAATATCACTACTCCAAGAAATTACTAAAATATATTTTTAAAAAGTATTCTGTTAAAAGGTTACACAATTGAGTTACTATTCTTAGCTTCTGATTTAAAATTTGGAAATGTCATCAAACAGATAATAACCGCAAAAATAATAAATTTAGACAAAAGAAAGAAACATTCTTACAGCAGACAATGTGTATATTGTTAGGACAGTATTCCAGTGACTGTCTACTTTTTACAGTATCTTTTATTTATTATTTTTTTTAGCTCCAAATGATACAACAGGCTCAGTGGATAGAAAATAACATGAGAACAACGAAGCTTGTGCACAAACAACAAACCCCACTGTAACATACAGTGGTGTGTCTGGTGTATTTTTGGTCAAAATATGTTTGTTCATTTTGTGAAGTTATTAAACGTGGGGAGAGTATCCAGACATTTCATGCAAATGAGAGTAGCAGTACTTAAAAATAGTAGTATTCAAATAGAAATCGAAAGCATGGTGCCATAAAACTTACAAAAGTTTACTTTTTTTCTAAAACATTAATTAAATATAAGTTAATACCCACCTTTACTCTTTGTGCAAATACAAACATGTTCATGCAATGTTATTGAAAAATGATAATACAGTAGTTGGTAGCACCATTAAGTTATAGTTTACATTAAATCTGTGGGCTTAAGCTAAACATTTTAAGGAAACATAAGAACATAAACCATAAGTAAAATTAAGCAAGTACTTGCAGGATATATGTTGGTGTGCAATAACAATGTTCCATATTTTATTTCAAATACAGAAAAACAAATATATCTGCATCAACTCTTTCATTGAAAAACCAGAGGTACAAATTATGTGGCAGCCTTCATGTTACAAACTGAAATTAAACACAGACAAATTAAAGATGCTATTATATACCAGAAATACAAAATAAGACTGCCATTGTTTCTGTAATTATTATTTTTTCCCCCTTTCTTAGTGTGCCTTGGCATATTTTTGCCCCAAACAAAGGCAGTCTTTACATTTTGAACATCTGAAAACCCCAGGATGCACATCATGCAGATCACCAGAATATTTCTGAAGAGTCTCTATGCTGATGTACTCTGCAGAGACAGAGCAGTCTGTCTGCATGTTAAGCCGTTTACCCGGGGCCACAAAACTAACTGGGCTTCTAAAATGGTCACATAGGTGAGCTTCGCCCTCTGCTGAGTCCATGTCTGATTCCTCAGATCTGACAACAAAGCAGAGAGAAGTCGATTTATTTTACCAGTTAAAGACCAAAAATGGTAAAATCACAAACAATTTCATTAAAATCAAAATGTTAAACTTACATGCTTTCTCTTGCGTCTTGCTCGCTATGAGGGACGTCTGGCAGGCAGAAAGACTTTTCTTCCTCCTGTGAAACAAGTGGGGGGGGAACCTAGATGACCTACTTCCAACATGATCTACCCCCTTTTTTAATTCTGGTTGCCCGGTTTTGTTACCTGCACAATGGTTTCTTCGTCCTCATGTTCCCAAATCAACCTACCAACCACTTCTCTCACCTCTTGAATCACAAAAGAAACACAGTGAGTTATAAATAAAACATTTAGCCCTTTGGGTATGATTGAAAACAGCTACTTTTGATTTTTACAGCAAACACTAGGTTCTTTGATGTTAAGAAAGAAGAAAATCAGTGTGTCACCATCCTGCACAGAAGCTGGAGGCAGCACATAATGGCCGATGGACACTGATTTCACACTTTGCCGCTTTTCACAGGTGGACAGGAACAAGCTGTGAAAAACAGTGACCTTTTTCGAGATGTAATTGTCGCTCTCAAATATCCTGGGGGAAAAAAAAAAAAAAAAAAAACTAAACTAAACACATATTTCCAGCTTTAACACAATTGTGGAAATTTACAAGTAGATCCCCAGGACAATAGCTTGTATTTGTCTTCTTGCTCACCCCAGCGTGTCGGGACATGTTGCATCTTCACTGAAGAGGTAGTCTGCCTGCCTCCAATCTACGATGCTCCCACCTTCCGCCACTGCAAGAAATATAAGATTTAAAGAAATCAGTCGGCCATAATTTTCAACCGATAACCTATGCACTGTAGATCCAGCCACAAAATAAGTTGCAGACTGACCAGAATAAATATTTCATCAACTATATGTATTCCTTCTTAGAGTTCTTCAAAGTCTAGGTTTTGGAGAGGAATGTGAACAGAGATGAAGGACACATCTTGGATGAAAATGGCGCAGAAGGATTTTCCCACTTCGATAAATGATGCTGCAGGTCAGTTTATTCGGAGATGAGGTTTGGAACCTCCAACCAGTCATGTAATTGCAGTGTCATTTCTACACAGTATTCTTAATTGTACTCTTCCAAAAAAAAAAAAAAAAAAAAAAAAAAAAAAAAAAAATTTATAGGTTCGAAGCTGTTTTAATCATATTTGAAGAGTTGGAGGTTCTTGAAGAACCTCCAACTCCAACTCCAACCAGTTGGAGCTGGTTGATCACACAACTTCAACCAGTCATATTTTTCTTTCCGAAGTCAGACGTTTTGAAAAATCTAAAGCAACAGATTTGTTCTTCAACATAATTATCTCCTATGATTCAGCTAATGTCAGTAAAGACTAAGATTTGTTGAATGTTTCTTCCATCTACCACGGTATTAGAATGTTGATGGATGAAATGCATAAAGCAGACTGGGTCAAACACACAAAGTATTCCGGACTTCAAGGCGGAAGATCTGTGATTGTCAGTTTCTTTAAGTAAAGCACAACAAAGCTTATCGAACGACCTTTTTACGTTATTTAAAAACTGCATTGGTTAGATTGGTTAGATGTCTCTGTGTCAAGTCTGTATGGAGGACTGTTTAGGTATCCACTTCGTAGAGGTATGATGGGAAACAGCAGCAGTCAAAACCCCTCATTTATCATTTTTCATCTTTAAAACGATAGCAGGTGACTTCAATGTCTTCAGCACCTGTCCCGCCTGCACGTCCAGGGCTGCTCCTTCTTCTTCTCTGAAGCAACAGCGTCACTTTCCAGCAGATGAGCTGGTGTTGACGTGTGAAGCCTGACTTCAGCCTGTGAATGCTGAAAGAGGTGAAGAAGTTGTCCAAGCCATCAGAGCAGCTCAACGTCTTTACAGGACAGGACAGTGGCTAGTTTGACTTATAGTCTGTGTCATGGTGCCTTTCTGGATTAAACCAAAACAGTGAAGAGGAAGGCATTGCTTTGTAATTTTTCTATTCTTTCAGGCTTTTTGGGGGGGGGAGGGGCTGAGGGGGGAACTATTGAAAATACACTTGTCTAAAATATGCTAACAGCTTGAATTACTGAGAGTTTTACCTTTGGTTATCCATGTTCAGATTTTTTGTTGAAATGCTCCTTTTTGCCTATTTAATATCGTGTGTTATAACTGCTTTCGTGAAGCTTGTAATGCAATCATTTCAAAAATAAACAAACAGAATTGACAACTGCACATTCCGCAATTCTAATCAGACAAAAACGTCAATTTTGATGTTAAATTTTAAAATAATAAGAAAGAAAATGTTTTAGAAATGATTTGAAAGCAAAAATAAATTATCATTATTCCTTTTTTCAGATGCTTTATTTTCCTAGTTAGTGTAAATAACAAGCTAAAGACGTTCAAATATGAGAATGTTTGCCGGCTTATGCCTCAAGCGGATGTTACTTGGATAAAGTTGAAAAGAGTTAACTTACTCCAAAAGTCAAGGCGATCTTGCGGCACACTGCTCGAAAACCAGGCAGTCTTACTGCTAAACATGGCTTCTCTTCCTTTAAAGATAAATCCTACAAAGTTTTCTCGTGTAGTTTTGAAGCTATTACCAATTTGTAATGCCTATCTTCATTCTTTAATCTTTTGATTCGGCTAGTGTGCTCAATATCCAGCGGTAACTGAGCGCTAGCATCAAGCTATCTGCGGTTCGGCGCTGAACAGTGTTGCATTCAGGTGCCTTAGGAAGAGTTCGGAAATGTCCCTTGTCAGACGACCTTCAACGGCGGCTGCTTTCGTTTTGCTATAAAATACATAATGTGCATATGAGTTTTCTATTATAAAGTAAAATGATTGATTATGGCAAAAGTTTAATGACAAATATCCTATTTTATTTTTATTTAACTTTTTTTAAAATCATCATTCTTATTGACCTCAAATGTACAAATATAGCCATAAACGCCACTTTAGACCAAGTGGCTCCAGGCGCTTTGAAAGAAAATCAAGAATACAGAGTTGAATGGTTTGACGTAGATTTATAATTATGACACCTAATATTTACAGACATATCAAAACATAAATCATTAAAGACATCATTGATCCCAAACAAACCAAAATAGAAAATAAACATATGAACAAAATAGAACAGAAAAGTTAATCAACAAAATAAAAGAAAATAACAAAGCATACCCCAGTCTTTGTCCTAGTTGATAGATGAAGTTGGGTTAGTTGGGTTCTTTTTGCACAATTTCCCAGAGCCCTACAGCATTTTTATAACACCTTCAAAATCATAACACCATAATAGAATAATTAGTGTGTTCATTATTTCCTCAAGCATTATCCTTGAATGTGCAAAAAGTGAGATAAAAATGTCTCAGCACAAACCTGAATGCTTTTTAAGGAGGTATTATACTACCTCATAACAATTTTATGAAAACTGAAAATGTCTCACTCATAAATCTCTTGAATATTTCAGCCCTTTTATGTTTACTTTTCCAAATTACCTCTCTGTTTCTTTATTACGTCAATAGCACTCTTAAACGCTAAATAATTCGTTTTGTGTTTTAATTTTAGACACTGCTGAGAGTGCCTTTTTGATATGCCTACAGCATGGCTCTCATCTTTTTATTCAGTTTTTTTTCTCCTTTATTTATTTTTTTTCTTTTGTGTGTCAGTAGCAGTTTTTCATCACGAGATGGCACTGTTTGCAATGTATGTCTTAGTTAACCAGCCAGCTTTGAACATGGCTTTTATCCGTGTTTTTTCACATTAATGGCAATGAATTATTAAAGATGGAAAGAAGATTAATTCAGTAATCTCCCTAATGCTGCATTAACTATATTAAGGCTTGAACATTTAAAAACACAGATGTTATTTAGGAGACATGCCATCCTGTAAAGGTTTCAAGGAATAATGTTTCTATAACATTTTTGGATGCACTGAAGCCTTTAGTTTGCTTTACTATACCTTAATTCTTTTTATTTATTTATTTATTTTTACTTTTATTGTATTTGATTATGTAAACTTATTCCACATATTAAAAAGACATGTGTAATAATCAGCACCCCTGCTTTCTGGTCAGTGTCTTGTTTAGTGGGGTTGTCTGAAGGTTAGGCATTAAAATAACTGCACCCACAAATGATTTTCACTATAACGTACAAGTATGTCATGTAGCACTGAATTTCACAAGAATCCTGTCTTCACAAGAATCAGCACCACTGCCTTATAACTACGCTGTGGCAGGCTGGTAGGCTGTTTGTCTGAACTTTGG
Organism: Poecilia latipinna; assembly: GCF_001443285.1. Taxonomy (NCBI): domain Eukaryota; kingdom Metazoa; phylum Chordata; class Actinopteri; order Cyprinodontiformes; family Poeciliidae; genus Poecilia; species Poecilia latipinna. The sequence continues at coordinate 158,624 of NW_015113896.1, read as the reverse complement.
CTGGATGGAGAGAATATCACTACTTTAGCCACTGTAATTTCTACATGACATAGATGCACAAAGACAAAGAAGCTGCCAAAAATCTGTAGATCGCTGTGTTCACTCTGTTTTGCATGATGCCTGCAAAATTTCAGTGCCTGTGATTTTCAACGCCACACTGGGCGAAAACTCTGCTACCATGACAACAGTGAAGCCGCACCCAGATTCTCATGTCTCACCCTCCGTCAGGGTTGTTTCAGAACAAAGAGGAGAGGGACGGGCTGGTGGTGCAGCCACGGAGGTTTAATCTGGGTCACAGTTGCTCCTATCAGTGGGTGAAGCATTTATTGCTCTAATATGACAATTGCGACTGCCTTTCCTATCACAGGGTTTTGCCAGAATGATGCATCACACCAAGGACATTTGTGTGTAGTTAAATTTCATAAACACACCCACACACAATCCTGTGCGACCTTCAAAGTTGTACATACACTCTTGAAACTGGTCTATAAATCAATCAGTGCATTGATGTGAGATCGGCCTATTGTGTATTTTACTTAATATCAGGGATTTTTTTTTTATAGTTTGTAACTTGTAAACGATGCCTTTTTTTTCTGTTTTTAGTCTTTTAAAAGGTTTTGCTGAGTAAAACAAAAATAATTTCTTATTTCTCCCAACAGTAAAATGGTGGATATCAGATAAGTTTGAAACAAATTTCTAGTGACTATATTTTGCCGTCCATCTGTTTTAATATTCATCCTGATTGTCCGCTATTATACATTTATAAGCTAATAAACTAAACGCCTGTGTGAATTTGCTGTGATCCTTGATCTGTGGCTTATTAAAAATCCTCATAAAGAAGAGTCATTAATTTGCTGTGCTCTTGATCAAACATTTATGATGCCACTGGGCATCTCTGGCTTTTTTTTTTCCTGCCATTCTAGCTTTTCCAGTGTTTCCAGTGTCTTTTGATGCCCAGAAATTATTCACGAGTTCTCAACTGTAGGACATGTCCCCTTTTTTCTCCTTTGTTGCCTCTTGTGCTTATTTTGTCCTTTCAAGTTCAGTCCTGCTGGACAGAGAAAATGCCCCGCGGTGACAGAGCTGGCTGCCATTGGCTCATTCATCTCAGTTCTGTTCCAGGGATATTGTTTCATTGTGTGTTGGTCACGACTATTCGAGAATGCCCAGTTGTCGGTGCTGCTAGAAAACTTTATATAGCTTTAAATTGTGGGTCCTGTTTTAGTTATTTTCCATGTTAAGTAAAATCTGTAACATTTTGAAAGATATCATAGAAGTTTTAGCTGTTTTTCTTTTTACTAAAACTTAAGTATTTGTAAAATTTTAGTTCAAATATTATTTGTAAAATTTTTATGGAAAAAAAATTCTAAATATATTTTATATGGTATATCACAGCAAAACCATTAACAATAGCTAAGCATAAGGTTTGAATGACCTTTCTGCCAGATGAGGAACAGCAGAGATGTTTGTCTGGAGTATCTGCTCCAAAGAGTTGTGCCTCATGTAAACGGCGTGTTCAGAAAAAACGAGCAGAGCTCTCAGGCAAATGCTTCTGGCTTTCAAATTGTGTGCACTTACTTCCTCCAAACCTCCCCTGATGTTCATTTGGTGTTACTCCATCAACGATGTGGAGCAGTAAATATTGCAGAATACACATCTCTGCGGAGGGTTCAGGTCCCATCAGAACCAGTCTGTGATTTTAACTTGCTTTGAGTTCATCCCTGTGTTAAACGAGAGCCCATTATTGACCCATTTCTCTCTCTGCCTATCAAGTCTCTTTCTCTCTCCAGCTGAACCAGCAACATCAAAGGAGCGCGCTTCAAATCGCAGGTGTTGAAGGATTAAGGCCACCGCAGGATGTGGTTTTATTCTCAGCTTCATCTTTGATGTAGTCTCTCTTTGACACGCTTGTATCGCTAACGCGTAACACGGCACACTAGGTTTGAGGATGCTTTTCCGAACTTGGAGTCTGAACTAGTGCCTCCGTTCTTGTTCAGTGACAGTACTGTGCCAAAGTATTCATACCCACTGAAGTTTTTTTTTTCATATCTGGTTAGCTTATAAAACCACACATTTCACTGCAGTTTATTGGAATTTCATGCAACAGATGGACAAAAAGTAACACATAAGGTGTGAAGGTTGAAGAAAATGAAATGATGTTTTCAACATCTTTTACAAATAAACCTGAAAAGTCTCGTCCTTGTATTGAGCCCATTCTAATTAGATACTCCTAAATAAAATCCAGTGCGACCAGCTGTCGGTAGAAGTCATCTAATGGCACTTAAACTGACAAGGAGAGTATTATTCAGAAAAGTAATTGGTAAAGCAAATTTGAAATCACATATTGTTTTCTTTCTTCTTTACATTCATTAAGTCCCCCTGTATTCATTTGTCATATAATTCTCACTAATCCATAACACTAATCAAGAAAATATTACATCACTCTGCTCCGCAATCACAAAGACTACATCAAAACAAATGTAATTCATAAAAGGGTCATCTTAAAAATCATATTTACATCATCACACTTTTCCCCCTGCATCATTAAAACGAAGAGTCTCTGTGATATTCATGGAAGACGCATTGATCAAAGTGGTTTTTGTTCTGCATGTCATGGTGGATGATGTAATGAAAGTCGCAGGCAAATATTTTTCCCAGTGCTGTGAACTTTCACACAAGGGAGGCAACAAATAAACTTTATCAGAGTGTTGCTGTGGTGCTGGCTCAGGGCTCTGCGCTGGCCTTTAACCCTTGTTTTGTCACTGGGGTGCGTTGTCGTGCTGAGGAGGGACAGGAGAGCACATTGTTCCCCCATCCGTTAAGAAGCCACAGAGGCAAAAGCTGGGCAGACGGAGAAAGGAAACGTTACGGGCTACAACAGGCTTACCTCTGAGGCACCAGGCTCAGAAAGCATATATGTGGACTCATACATGCATCACACTCCCAAGGAGACACATGCACATGCTCACACATTTGCCACAATTGCACAGGGGTGTTGGTTAGGCAACACGCAGAGTGAAATATGCAGCTGAACAGAGGACACCTGCGAGACAGAAACTGCCAAACTTTTGAATGACTGAAGCCAAGTTTGTGTCTCACCAAGGACTGTCATGCTGCTCTGCCAGACCATGCGTGAATGTAATTTGCCCTTTAAGTTTCTTCGGTCGATGATGACTCATCTTTTGAGTTCAGAGGGTGCCATCGCAGAGAAATGACTGCTTCCTCTAGTTAACACCATGCTGCTCATCTAGATAAATGACACAACTTTCTTTGTTTCAGCTTTAATATCATAATTTTTTTTCTTATAGTCCTTCTCTTGGTCTTTGACCTTATGAACACAACTTTTTTTTTCTTCTTTCGTTGACAGGAAATCTAGGTGACATCAGTTTTATGTATCATTTCTTCTACATGAATATATTTTTATTTAAGTTTAAAGTGTTAACAGAAGATTAGTTGAGAAATAGGACCGTTCCCTCGCAGCAGGAATGTCCTTGGTTTGAATCCCAGCCTGGGGTCATTCTATGTGGAGTTTGCATGTTCACTGCTGAAAAAAGAAAGAAAATGCCAAAGCAGTTTTATGCTTAACTTTATAGACGTTCTTACTAAAAACTTACAACTACTCCAAAGCAGGGATGTCCAAATCCAGTCCTCAAGAGCTGCTGTCCTGCAACTTTTAGATGCATCCTTTCCTCAACAACTTTTAACTCACAGGCAAAATGTCTTGTTCCACCGGCAGATTATTTCGCTTAGTATTTCTCATCAAAACTAAGAAATGACTGACGTAAACCAAGTTAGTATTTCTTGCTGCAAAGTTACTTGTAAGTTAGGTTTGTATAATTTCAAGTGTACTGAGATGTTTGCACTTAAAAACTAGACCAAAAATACTGGCCAAGATTTTACATCTTTGCAGTGTTCCCCTGGTACATTCATGGATTCATCATGTGTGCACATGGATGTTTGAACAACTTTTTCATCTATTTTCTTCTTATAGTGCGGTGCTGCCCGAATTTGATCTGAATTACTGGTTTCATTAATAACTGCCCTAATTAATAATTGACTATTATTTATAGTCAAGCTAGGCTCCCAATTATCAGCTTGTTGAAGGGGTTGTCTTATCTAGTAGCTCACCTGCCATCCTTTGTAACTTTAATTTATGGACAAAGTGGTGGGTGAAGGTGTAAATCTACTATATAGAAATCTGAAGATAATTCAGGTTACTTTATGGTACATTTTAGGACTTCCAAATAAAAACATATCTCCCCACATTCAGAAATTTTCTGTCTGAAATTGAGGGGTCTCAATTTTTTTTTTTTTTTTTTTTTTTTTTTTTTTTTAAAAAAAAAAAAAAAAGGGCCTGTTGTCAAAAAGCAAAAGATAAAAAAAGAATTGCTTTTTTTTTTTTTTTTTGTGGGGGTTTTTTTTTTTTTTTTTTTTTTTTTTTTTTTAAAAAAAAAAAAAAAAGGGCCTGTTGAAAAAAAAAA
>NW_015113896.1:96488-151058 GCF_001443285.1 Poecilia latipinna | reverse complement strand
ATGTAAAAAACTTTCAAAAAAAAAATTATACCCCCACCTTTTTTTTTTTTTTTTTGTGGGGGTTTTTTTTTTTTTTTTTTTTTTTTTTTTTTTATCAATAGACAAAAACAAGGGACAGTTGTTAATAGGCCAAAGATTATAAATGCATATCTGGCTTCTTTCTTCAGCTCTGAGATGCTGTGATCTTGAGACCTGTTCCTTCTCGTTTTGCAACTGCAGGATGCCGCTGTCTAAACACAGGCCTCATCCGCTTTTTATAAGTCTTACACACACCGTTTTGTTTTGGCAGTGGCTCTCGAACTTACACCTCTGTTTTCTGTAACCCTGTATGAAAAGATTTTTAAAAAGTGTAAAAATCTTGCAAAAAAGAAGTCATACCACAACCTTTTATTTGTTATTTGTTGAGGGTTTTTTTTTTTTTTACAATAAATATTCAAGTCAATGAATAATAATAACAATGCAAACACTCTAAAAATATGCTGCAGTTTGTGTAGGGTTATTTGTCTCTTACATACTTACTTGCTTGGTAAGGCCCAGTAGCAAAGAAGCTTAGGCTTCACTTTTGTGGCAAACTTTAAACTGCAGAGACTTGACTGCCAGTTTGTGTTATTGTTGTAGATCACCCCTCAGCTGCAGCACACGCAGGAAAAAATCTGATTGGAGATTTATACAGTGAAGAGCCATTTGGTTAGTGTTTCTGACTGTTGCTCCGTGAGTCCCTTTAGGGCAGGAAAATAAAATATGAGTCAGTCCTCAGTCAAAAACTCTGACTAAAATGGCTTACTAAACTACCAAGGGTCAGTCATGATTTCATCAGTAACCTCTGTGTCCCAGACGTCCACTGATGATAAAAGTGACCATAATAAGCTTGTTATTCTCCAAGTCAACTGTTGATAATAATTTTTATGTTTTGATCTATACAGGAGATTTGTGGAATATTTTAATGAGCCCTTATCTACTGACATGAGAATAAAACGATAAATTTCATCTAGTTTTCCAGTAGGATACAATTCTTCTAAAGCAACACAGCAAAGACCATTACCCATTCATTGTCCATACCTTCCTAGACTGGATGTAGGGCACAACCTGGACAGGTCGACAGTCCATCACAGAGACAATCCACCACGCACACACACAGTTAACATAAACAAATTCACAGGGAGAACACAGATTTCATACAGAAAGACCACAGGCCAGGGTTTGTGACCCAGACACATTTACTGCAGGACAAAATTACTACTACAACCTGCAATGTGCAGCCCTAAAAAAACAATTCATTCTAAACACTTTTAACAAGTAAAGAATTTTACTCAACAATGGTTTTGATCAAGAAGTTTAAAAAAAAAAGAAAAGCAAATGCTTTATGAGAACAAGATATAAAACTATTTGCCAATTTTTCACATGAATGTGTATTTGACAATAAATCAAATGTTCTTCCAAATTTCTTTTTGTGGCCTTTGGTCAACTGTACTACCCTGGGATTTTGTTATTTAAAGTTGGTCAAACTGTGGCCTTTCATGTTAGATTTTGTTTGAAATTCTAAAGTTATTATATCGTGTTTATGATTTTGTCAACATCTGTATGATGTGACTTAACAGCATTCTGAATCTTCCCCAACGGACTTTTCCCTCCTCAACCAATTCAGTTGCAGAGCCTGTTCATGTTTAATTAAGTGTCTGATGTAAGTTTGGTTAAATAACTAAATTCACAAGGGTCTTTGCTAAGTTTTCTTTGACATTGAGTTGAAGCCTCAAAAAGAATTTGGAAAGTGAACGATGAAGGGTGACCTCTCCTATAATCCCTATGACTGCTCTGTTTTGAATTTGCAAAAACTTTCTCTGCATTGATGTAGCTTGTAAATATTTAAATGAGGAATCAAGACAGTGTTTACATTTGTGTTGCTGCATTTTTATTTTCATTAAACACCTTATAAAGCCATACTTGAGGTATTTAACTGTGCAATAAGGATCTTGTATGCTTTCTAAACCACAGAAATGACTAATATAAGTCTAATAAGATTACTTTTCATGATTAAATGTCCGATTTACACCTACAGCAATCATTTTCAAATACTGACCAATGTTTCCATGGGTTGTTAAGGTCATAGTATGTATTTAAGCCAGAAATATTGCTTAGACAGAAGATAAAGCCATTTTTATAAAAAAAAAAGAAAGAAAGAAAGAAAGAAAGAAAGAAAGAAAGAAAGAAAGAAAGAAAGAAAGAAAGAAAGAAAGAGAGAAAGAAAGCAAACAGTTCCGAAAGAGTATGGTCATGCAGTGCTGCAAAAAATTATTCACCGTTACAGATAAAGAGTTTGATCAAAAAAATTCACAAATGTGTCGAAATGAAGGGGATACGGTTTTGCCATAAAGTACAGCCTGTTTAAATAGTTTGGGGCCAACAGTGGCTCTGGAGGCAGAAGCTTGTCCTGTAACCACTGGGCGGCCTGCAGCCAGTGCTCCTTTTGTCTCAGTTGGTGTGTCCTTGGGCAAGACACTTCACTCACATTGCCTGTTGTTGGTGATGTTTATAGAGCCCGATTGTATGGCAGCCTCACTTCTTTCAGTCTAGCTTAGGTCACCTGTGGCTACAATGTAGCTCACCACCATCACTGCGTGAAGGTGTGCAAGAATGGGTTACAATTTTACATGAAAAAACGTCCACATTTCTACTTGTAAATTTTACCTTGCATTTATTTCTGAGACCCATGTTGACACCGGCATGAGTGAATTCATTTTCCAGTTCCCAGCCAGTCTGTAGATTGTGGTCATTCTGTCGTCTTGCAGTTGTTGGTTCAGGTTACCTCCCCCTGTGGCGGGAAGTAAGCCGGCTGTGACCTTCACCTTGGCCCTGCAGATATGTTTAGAGCAGCACATTCTCTCTGCTCCTCTCGTATACTCCTACCTTATATATACACACAATACATATATATGCACATAGATCAAGAAAAATCATTCTTCTACATGCTGATGTCTTTGGTCACGTTTTTGTGTTTCAACTTTTCACAACTTTCTTTTTTTCTTTTACTCGTCTTTAGTGTTATTGCAAGACTAATTGGGGTTTGAAAAAGATGTGAGGCAAGATTCTCTGAAAGTAAAGACAATAAAAATGAACACAAATTCAAAAGAGTCACTAAGAAAAGACTGCACCAAAAGGAAAACAGAAACATGGCTCATCTAATTAATTACCAAAAACCCAAAACCAACTCAAAAAGCCCAAGATCATGACAGGGTGAGGCAAGCAAAATATACATTTATTTTTCTATCTTAAACAGTTTCCATAAGAGGAACATATGGAATACGTCTGCCTTTATTCCAGGTTTTAGAGGATACAAACATATGCACAAGTTATATATTATTTGTTTTTCATTTTATGTAAAAACAAATATAAAAAAAACCTCTTATTTGCTATCGGGTTGCGTGGGGTTAACAAATCCTTGAGGGAAACCCAGACATCCCTCACTGTAAAAACACCAAATATGTAGTTCATTAATACAGTGAAGCAGTGCCTCTTCAGTTCGCTTTAGTTACAGAGTACCTTGTGAATTTGGCAATAGCTTACAGTACAGAGTCTTTTTGTTTTTGTTTTGTCTAAAAGAAGATTCAACTGTACAAGAAAAAACACTTTTATACACTTCAGACAGAATGAGAGGTTTTTTTTTTTTCCTTGGTTTTTGATTGGAAAGCTGATGCGCTCTGTTCTTTGGTGAGCTTGATCGCCTGCTAATGGCCTGACAAACCACAGAACGTAGCTTCTTGGAAACATCAAATGGCACTGAGGACATTTGCTGTGTCACATGTCATGTCTTTATTCTATAGGATGGAACTGGTTTTGCCTGGTTCACACTTCCGATTTAAAACGACTACTTTAGGCCAGATTACAATTCATGCTTACTTTTAAGATCTACTTCAGACTCTGCTGCTCTACTCTGGTAAATACAAAAATAAATCAATAGAAATCACTACTTTTGAATGGTTAGTATCGCATGCAAAGAGATTTGAATCTATTTTAGGTTAAAAATCTGTGCATTCAAATTTTAACTCATCTTATTGCATTTTAACTTCATAAATGCCACAAATCAGAATGTGATGCATCATTATTATCATTAAAGCTTTAATACATTCTACCGTCTTAAAAAACAAAAAAAAAAAACTTATGCAGCTACCTTTTTATTTATTTATTTATTTTAATATCATAAAATTATGTGAAATAAACTTAATTTTCAAAACACTTTTCTTAAAATTTAGGGACAATCATTCCACATTTGAAATATTCCATTATTAGGTCTGGCAAATTACATTGTGTCTAAATCTAATCTTTTACAATATTGTTAAACAATTCTGTTCAATCCTGCAGAAACTTTCATTAAATCTGCCTAGTTCAACTTTTCATCATCTCCAGTAATTCAATTTCCAGCAGCCTAATGTGCAGCGTAATTTGGCCCTGCTGCACAGAAGTGATTTGCCACTCCTTATACCTTGCTAATGTAAAGTAGGAACACACAGATGGTGTATTGCTTCGCTCTGACTCTTTTGCTGGGGTTGCTTTGATGTGATGTGCAGCGACAGCCTACAAGGAGCGCACATAACTCTGCGTGGCAGCACCTACAGCACTGCAGTGTATGCAGACACACAGCCGGCATGGTTTGTAGTAAAAATGAAATGAACCTACGTTAATAAAATATATTAATTGAGTTTTATGCTTTAGATAAGACCGAGTTCTTCTGACGGGGTAAAAAGGATATGATGTAACAGAATTGCAACCTTGTTGTACTTTTGCCTGAAATCGAAGAAATCTCTGTATGAAGACTGGTGCAGCTGCTCTATGCATGTGAGCGCTTGTGACAGTGTCAGCTAAGGCATCATTTTAAAAAAGGTATGCCCTGTCGACCTTGACACTTATAGATCAGTGGATCTGAATGTCTCTTCGGACCCGACTTCAGCCTCTGTTTAAATCTTCAAAGCTGAGCCAAGTTTAGACTAAAGCAGACAGAGCTTACCCCATATCTACTCAAAGACTTGTTCTACATTATTCGTTCTTCTTGACAGCAAATCAGAAGTTTTGTGTCACTGGAGGTGAACACATTGATTTGAACAAAGTCACCACGTCCTTAATTGTTGAGCTTCTAAAGCAGTCTCAATATTTTCATAGAGGTTTATGGTTATGTAATTTTATTGATGTTACACTCCATTGGTTTTACTCCCAGTGGTTTTTCTGCCAACAAATTATTATCTTTGCTGCTCTCTATTTCACACAGAACTTTGCAGTGATATAGCCTTTAGTCTGATCAATTATAAATTTAAGTGTCAACGTCTAATAAATAAGGGGAAACAGACTGATCAATTCCATGACTCTGTGGTCCAAACATCTGTTTCTCCAAATTGAGACAATTGTGAGACGCCGCTCGATGTAGGTAAGACATCGACTGTAACATGTCGATGCACAAAGCTTCACATAGTTACCAGACTTTTGCTTCCCTTCAGCTTTTCTTCAGCTTTGTACCCTAGTTTAAACAACACATTTTATTCAGGACACTGTTCCTGTTGCTCTTACTATATAAGGTAAATATAGGTGCAAAGAAAATATCTTTGATCAAGACTTCATCCATCTGCAGTCTTTATAAACTGCTTGCAAAATTTTTAGGTAAGATATCATTTTAACTTAATCATAAATTCTATTTTTTTTTTGTTTTGTTTTGTTTTTTGCAACACCAGGCGGATTGCTTATTGGATTTGGGTATATTATGTGATATATGAGGCAGGGTTTTGGCCAGACAGATGAATTAATATTCATGAATATGGTCAGACTTCTGTCAATCACAGTCAAGTGATTGTAAAGTTTGGAGAGAAAAAAAATGGTAAAAAGTTATTCTGTTATTGGGCAGCAGCACACTATGACTTCATTCCAAAAACACACACAGTATGCACAACAGTGACACAGCATGACTTTGTATATATAACAGGACTAAAAATCCAAGTTTTAAAAGCGTAATATGACACACAAAAATACATTAAATGTTTCCAAAAAGGATGTTTGTAGGATATGATTTAATTTATGGAAAGATAAGAATCAGATAAAGTAGACACACACAGAGCAATGACACACCAGATGGTCTTCCTACAATAAACTTAGCAGGTAGCTGGACAAATTTGCCCGTTCTCATTTGTCAGAGCATCCAGATTAATCAGTCCAGCAGTAGAGTCAGACTTCTGCCAAAGCTGGTTAAGAGAGATTTCAAGAAAACTCTTCACTGCTGCTACTGAAAATAACGTATGCAGAAGATTTAATGTCTGCTTTGCTAAGTGATCACAAAATGCTTATATATATATATATATATATATATATATATATATATATATATATATATATATATATATATATATATATATATATATATATCTTGCCCCAATATTGTGGGATTTTTGTAATCATTGAAGCTTTAACAGCTTTAAATCATAGAAATGTATATTTTTAATGTTTAGCTTGGTTCTTAATTATAACTCATATGTTCATTTTACAAAGTATATAAGTACACAAAGAAATTTAAAGAAGAAAATATGTCAACAACAGAGTAGAACCAGAACTTTGATTTTGTGACGTAGAGGGGTTGAGAGCTGCTTTGAGTCGCCTCTGAACAGTAGTTTTTTAACAGAGGAGAACTCCACCCTCCCACTAGCTCTTTGTACCCCTCTTCATCACTTACATCAGCAAATATGACCCTACAGGGGAGAAAGTCTCCACCTGGCAGACTGTTAATAAAGGTGACAGTGGGAGGGCAGGAGGGATGGCAGCGTCTGGTGTCAAGCCCTGCTGACTGGAGGTAGAGGAGCAGAAAGCTCCTCTTTGCTGTCAGGTGATACAGTCTCTGAACACACAGCTTCCCATGAACCAACACACAATCTCTAAAAATCTGTTGTCTCTGTATCAGTCAGACAGGCAGACGTGGCCCTCTCTTTACATGGAACAGTCTTTATTCTCCCTCCAGGTTCCCCATCGAAGCAGCATCATAAATCACTGTTTGAGCACGACTCCAACCGTTCAGCATCCAGAACTGCTGGCAGCATGTCTCAGACTCCAAAACCTTAAATCAAAAAAGTTTTTTAATAATCCATTTTCAAGCTAAATTAACTAAAATTAATTGTCAGTTTTTAACCATTTCCAGTCTTCTTTTCTTTAACTTTGACCAAAAGTATGGTCCAAACAGTGACCCTTCAGTGACTCTTCAGCAGGCATGCAGCTGTGTCCATTGAGTTGCATCCCTTTTTTTTCCACATGCAACAGAAGGCACATTCGCTTCTACAACTGTTTCGTTTATTGCTGCTTCTGTGTACTTGGTGAGTTCACTGCAGCTTCTTTATCTGTTTAACTGCTCAGCCTGTGTGTGCCTTCATATAACATCATAGCTCTGGCAGGTCTTACACACACTCACAGGCAAGATTTTATTATGCAGGAACACATGTTAGTTGTTTTTTTTTCTATTCAGTTACACAGACATCCTAATTTTTCTATCTAATAGGTGAAGTACCTTGTGAAATACTAATCATTTAAAAGGAACAGACATTTTCTACTCTTATATCATTTTTTTTGGAGTGCCTGTTGCAAAAAACTGCATGTAATTATTCGGTTTTCTATGATAAAACACAAATAAAATGTCACAGCATCTACTCCGGACAACTTAAACCATCATCGGTGTTCTAAAAGTTATGGAAAACGTTTAATTAATTAGGAAAATTACGGTTAATAAATGATGTATTTAGGTTGGCATTGGTAATCAAGGAAGAGCTCTTAGCCGCCTGATAAGAGCAGGCTCTTTTGATAACACTAGATCATCTCCCTCCTGTATGCTTTAAAACAAGAAGGCGTATCATGTGTCAGGGCCGAGCCCAGAGCCAATGTTGCTGTGAAGATGCAGGTCTGGCAATGAGACATTAAAGCTCTGCAGTGGAGTGTTGAGTTACAGGATTCATGCAGCATTCATGCAGCGCCTGAATTTATTTTGCTTGTACACGGGTGACCCGCTTACGAGGCTTATCCAGGTTTTTTACAAATTTGGGATGTGATGTTTTTGGATATCTGATTATGCTTGTCTCTGTTGACATGGTAAACACTAGTGTCTAGTTTCTGGAACTGCTCAGCATCCTTTCTGGTTTCTTCTTGCTCGCATACAGAGTATGATTACTTCTCTGATCACAGAAAGAATAAAATATACATTTTTAGCTTGAATTATCAGAAACTTCTACACAATTTGGCTTGAACTGCACTGTCGCTTTCCATAATCGAAAATACTGACATGTATTTCTGATGGTATTTCATTTGCTTAAAAATCATTTGTTTGTTTTATGCTATGAAAAACTGTTCAAGAGGGTATTGCTGTTGATGATTACTTTTAAAACTCTTTAATTGTATTAAAAAGGATATTGTCAACTCTAGTCCTGAAGAGCTGGTGTCCTGCATGTTTTAGATGTTTCCATGCTCCATCACACTGAATTCAATGAAGGTTTCATTAGCAGACATCATCAGAACATGACAACATGCTGTGGAGGTAATTCAGCCATTTAATTCACATGTGTTAAAGCAAAGACGGATCTAAAACACTTGAGCACCAGTTTTTGGCAATCAAATAAACTGCAACCTGTAAGTGGTTCGTCTTCACTTTTAGACGTGATTTAACACATAGATGATGACACACGCTCGGTTCTGTCTCATAGTAATCTGTGTGTGCATGCTCCCATCTCCTCAGTTAATATCCATGTAATTCCTCCTTCTGCAGCTGTTCTTTACATGCTCACTTTTTTGGTTTTAGAGCGGTTTCTCTGAATACGTATCCAACATTTCCCAGTTCATATAATACTGTGTGCTGTTAAACGACTATCAGGCTAAAATTTTAATTTAACATAATTCTCAGTTTATGCACAACACATGACATTTTCCTTCATATCTAAGCAATCCTTCTGTGTTTACAGCTGCAAAATTTATCTGTTTATTTTTCACAAACAGTTTGAGACAAATAGCCAGTAAGCAGAACAGCAGTTTCAGAACATGGGAAAAACAATTTCAGATGAACACATGCAATAAACAATAAAAGGTTGGCTTCAGGCAACATTTTTGCAAGTACATTTGCTTGATTTATTTATTTATTTATTTTTTATTTTTTTGGGTTTGCCATGTGCATGAAAGAGAGTCAGAGCGAGGGTGAGGCAGGACAACAGTCCAAGGCTACAGATTTAATCTGGCTGCTGTGGTCATGTGATTAATAGTGGCCAGGGGCCAGTGAATGGTGTAATTTATGGTGAGAGGGATCAACACATTTGGATGGTTGCTGCTCCTGAGGGAAATCTGGCTCTTAAACCAATACGGCATTCTTCTCCCCCCCCCCTCTCCCCCCATTCTCTTCCTCACCTATCGTAATATGACGGCTGCGGCGGCTGGGTCTTCGGAAAGATAATGAGTTCAGTTTGAGACTGTAAAAATAATTAGGCAGACTCCTGAAGCTGCTTCATTAAGCTGGTTAAAAGATGCACCCTGTGGATTTTAGTTTTTGGTCTTCAAGCAGAGATCTGGAAGAATAAACTGGACCACTTAGTAGTTCTTCTATTTTTGCGCCACAACATTAATAGTAAAAGGCTGAATGTTTAGGCTAATGAAGGTGCTAAATTGCGTTTCTAATCAGAGATTAAAGAGAATATTGAAAGTCCGTGGAGGACTATGCGTCATTCAGTCTGCTGCGATGGCCTCACCCTCATCAGTCTCCTTCAGGCCGCTGCTGTGATGATGTGCGTGATGCTGTGTGTATGTGTGAGTGTGTGTGTGTGTGTGTGTGTGTGTGTGTTCACTTAATCCTCTTCCAAACCCTAAAACTGTAAATAAACATCAGAGGAGCAGGGCAAAAGGCTAGGTGGGTTGTGCTGAGAGATTTGTTTTTTGTTTTTTTTTTGAGGGGTACATGTTGTGTTGTTTTCATTGCCAACGTCAAACCTTGCTGATAACAGCAGCTTCTGCCTGACCTTCCCCACCAGCTGCTCACCAACTTGAATCATCCAGCAGGAGCTACCTGCCTGCCCACGCATTGGCTGACTAACATCTCGCCTTGGTCATTTCATTGTGGCGTTTTTTCCTTCCCAATGGTGAGGGTTTATATTGAGATTTACTTTTTCCGGTGCATGGACCATCTCAAGAGCGGCATGGTTTATACACATTGGTGCTCTCTTCCTTCATTCTGTTTATTAGTCCGAGGAAATATGTAAATATAGTGACAGTGACGTGCCGTCTCGCCTCACTGTGGACTTTTCCTTGCAAGAAAAATGCAGGATAATCTCCAGCTTCACTGCATAATTGTTCAACACCTAATGTACCTTACTCGTGGGATTTACGCAACCAGTGACACTGGCGACTCCGTAGGATTACATCATGCATTAAGTTGACTGTTACCATGGACACTAAAACATAACCTCACATGGGGATTCAGCTGATTTTGCATGTTGTGCATATAGCTGTCATGTGCCCTCATGTCCTTGAGAACCCGCTAATGACTTTGGTTTTAAATCCAACACAAATCAACCACTAAATTGTTGAGCATCTATGTAGCGACGCTGTGAAGTTTCAGCCTATGGAGAGGGAGAGCATAAGAAACCTGAACCTGTCAGTGAACCCAGATTCCCTGAAAAAAAAAAAAAATATATATATATATATATATATATATATATATATATATATATATATATATATATATGCCATCATAGTGCTGAATGAAGAAAACTATAATACTAGATAGACACACTGGATTTATCAGACATTACAAATATTTAAGTCCTTAATATATACAGTGGAGTCTAAGAATACTTATTTGATTTGTTTGAGCAGACAATTTGTATAACCTCGACCTAAAACTATCGCAGTAACGTAAAACATATTAGTATTTAATCCTATACAATAATAATAAAATAAAATAAGCAATGACTTGTGAATGAAACGAGAAACACTTTCTCTGGGATGTCCGTCTATTTTGTTATGAAGAGAAACGGGATTAGGGTTATCGGGGAAGCAGGGATTAGAAGAAGAGTTGTTTTTTATTTTTTCTTCCGTTATGACGAGGCGTCATGGTGTGCACTCTCTGCTAGGACATTCTGAACTGGACCCAGAAACCAACGCAGTGCTCACAAAACCTGTCACCCTGCACATCACTTCCTGGCAGGACTCACTTCGTCATCTCTGGGGTTGGAATGAAAAATAAAAGCTGTCCTCCTTGGACACTTTTTTTTTTCTGCTAGGGTAAATGCCATAACATTATTATTGCAACCTGAGTTATGCTGCACAGGACAACAGCTTTGTTGCTGTGACACTGAACACAGAAAGCTGTCCGTCGAAAGCTCGCTCTCGGTCCCCAAATTGCAAGCATTCATTTTCGTGGTGTGGATAAAAAAAAAATGTTGACTGCAATGCTGTCTCCACAGAGTGCAGAGAAAAAGCAGGGAAGACGCATTGCAATGCAAATAAAGGAGCAACATGTTGAACCTGCTAGCAAAACCTCTCTACGATTCTTTCAAGGTCTGAAATAAGGTTTACATGAAAACATAAACATAAAAGGTATGAAAACATTATGCAAGCAAAACTCATTCACTTAAATATTGGAACAACTTCAAATAAGATGAAACTCAGTCCCAAGTCAGAAGTGTTTTATTTGAGCAAGAAAAATGAACAGATTAGGCAGACAATGCAATGATGCAGAAATAAAAAAGTTTGCTTTTGCTGGTGAAAAGTTTTGTTAGAGTTTATTACAAAGCTGTTACGTATCAGATATGTCGATGATTTGTGGATTGTGAATGACAAAAAATCTCAGCTGCTCACCATTACTTCTTCATCACATCATCCATGTGTTATGGCACTTTCGTTGGCTTCTGGTCAAATTCAGAGTGGAATTTAAAAAAAAATGCTGTCTATGTTCAATGTTATCCACTGTCTCTCCCCTCCCCTATGTGATCTCCTTCATGTTGCCCCCTTCTCCAGCTTCCTCAGATCCTCTTCTGATCCACCTCAGTATTCCCTCTGCTCCCCAAAGCGCCACGGGGAGTAAAACTTTCTCCCTCTCTGCTTCCAAACTCTGGAACTCTCCGGCCACACGTCCGTAATATTAACACTCTTTTCCTGTTCAAATCTAGACTTAAACCCACCTGTAACTGGGCGCATTGTTGCCAGGTAAAGATGTTTTCAGCTTATTACAATTTATATATATATATATATATATATATATATATATATATATATATATATATATATATATATATATATATATATATATATATATATATATATATATATAACGAACTTTGATTTGTTAAAACTCAAAAAAGAACAACCTAAGGTAAAACACTCCAATGGTTAAATAAATAAATAAATAAATAAATACATAAATCGTGTATCATTTTCCATCCACCTCCCAGCTGTCGGTTATTCTGTTGGTCCATCACATCAAATCCTAATAAAAGGTGGTTTGAAACTGATGAATTACAAGTACTGACCAGCATCAGTTGGGTTTCCCCTTGTTAAAGCGTTACATAGCTTCCTCTCTCCTCCTCCTTCTCCTCCTCCTCCTCCTCCTCCTCTTCCTCCTCCTCTCTCCCTCTCTCGTTGAACACACGCGCGCACACTCTTCTTTCCCCGGCAGACGTTTGGGTGCTGTCGCGCCTGCATCCTCCTGTCTCTGACTCTTTTTTTTCTTTTCCACACTTGCAACTCGGAGTTTAACAGCTGAGAATATAAGAAAAGAAAAAGGAAAAAGAAAAGAAAAGAAAAAGAGGAAAAAAAAAACAGAGAAAAGTTGCCGCTCTACGAGGCGAGCCACAACAATGACCCCGTCCTGACTAAATTTGAATGGATTAAGCCAATCTATTCCGAGCTCTAATGAGATTAGAGAGTCAGCGCCGACGTGGGTCGCGGCGGCGTGGCACCTTTCGTTGAGCTCCTCGGGGAACGTTTGCCCCCGTCAAGCCAGCAGACCTGCCGGCGTGGAAATGGCGCTTCTGATGCCGCGGACGGGAGCGGAAAATAACAGACGTTTGAATGCACGCTCACCTGTGCTGCTTTTGTGGCGCACGGATTCCTAGAAGTAAGGGAAGAGTTAGCAGCGGCGGCGGCGTGAGTAGTTGTGCAAAACGGAGGAGAAATGAAGTATCAGAAATATATAACAGTGATGCAGATGGCCATGGGAGTGACAGCTTCAAACAAAGACTGCCTCCCCACTAAGAGACAGCTGTGGTGAGTACACAGAGAGGAGAAAGAGACCAAGGAGGAGGAGGAGGAGGAGGAGGTGCGCTTCTGGATGGGAGCGTGTGTTCGCGCGTTCGCCTAAAGAGTGGCAACAAATGTTTAAATGTGAGGAAAATTCGGTTTAATGTAATGCCAGCTGCCGAATGTAGATTTAGAGTCATGTTGTTGATATCTGTCGCCTCTGAATGTGTTTATTTCTTACAACATGAATGCAAAACCAAGTTGAGCGCCGCTTGCTCCCGCCACCACCTTCTTAACGCTTCTTGTCTTTTCACTCTTAAACGTTTATTTCAGCTTTTAAAATGCAATTGTTGCAATGCAGAGGTTCCCACTAGGTCTCTGCCTGAGCAAGACTTTCTCTAACCTGGTGTAGTAAAGAAATGTTAGCTGCTTCATCACTTATTCAGAAGCTGCCTGCCACCTGCGTTTGAACCACGCTGTTGGGGTGAAGCAGTTGGTGCGCTCCGATTGGCTGCCCCGGCGCCTCCGAGTGTTTGGATTATGCTGTTTTATCCCAGTCATCACGTTATTTATCCATTTTTGCACGTTTCCTCCTGTTTCTAAATATACCACATGGTCTACTTTTAGCAGCCTGTCTTTTATCCTTTGTTACTTTTTTCTGTTCATTTCAAGTTTCTAGAAATATCTTCATCGAGACACGATCCCTGTTGTCAGTGTCTCCACCCATTTCCTGTCTACATTTTAATAGACAACAAAACGCGCTTTATTGATGTCAGCTTTTAAGTAAATAAACAAATCTACCTTCATATATTTCATAATCACAAAACGTGTGGCTCTTTACAAAGCGATATTTTGAAGTGTTTGGAAATAGACAGAATATATATCCAGTGTGTAAAAAACAAAACAAATCTGTTGTGTTGCAAATACTTTTACATGTCGCAAATATTCTGTAGCGGCATGACTAGGTAGAAGTGGCTAAAATAAACTTTCTCCATGTGGTGGTTAGGCTGAGCCTTTAAGAAAAAGTTGATCGGAGCTCTGTCATCCTGGGGCAGCTCGGAGTAGAGCCGCTGCTCCTTTGTAATGAAAAGAGTCGGCCGAGGTAGTCCGATCACAATGCCTCCTGGCCACCTCTGTTTGTGTATTTTCTAGTCATATCCTCGACTCAGCAACATGGGACGACAGCATTCTGAGCATGCACATGGCAACAATGGAGAGAAGAACTTCATTTTAACAGAAAGAAACCCCAGCAAGACCTGGTAGCCGTCTGCTGCGACTGACTGGATTTAGGAGACAAAAATTACAGAAGCGCAGGAACCAGGATTACTTTATATCTTAAAAAATGGGCTCAAGGTCCAGGAAAGCCTTGGGATTTCCTTAGATGAGTTCAAAAGTGTGTTTGGGGAGAGTTATGTCTGGTGTTTCTCCTGTACCTCACAATAGACACTGTAACAAAACACGTTTTGAACAGCATGCAAAACATAAAGAGCCTAATTAGCTTTACAGTTTTCAGCCTTTACTGCACTGATGCAAAGACCTTCTATTTAAACCTCAAAGTGTATCACATACACTTTGAAGACAACTTTTTTTGTTAACTGCATTTATTAATTTGATTTTATAGCTTAATCTAGAATGTGACATTGATTTGTCACCCGCCTGTTTGCATGACCGATGCTGAAATGACTTACACTAAGAAACCACCAGTGCATCTTCACACATCTCTGAAAAGCTTCTTTGTTCCTTTGTGTCCTCTCCTTTGAGTGCACCTTAGAAAAGAGACATTACTCACAAGGCTGTGTTGAAATCGATTTCCAGGTACCAAGAGGACAAAGTAGAGACAGCACAATGAGACACAAATTACAGAAATAAGAAACTGAGACTGATGACTTCTCTAATGCAGTTAGTCGGAGTATTTGTCCATTTCTCTTGTGGTCAACACTTTAGCTGCTACATTTCTTTGACACTTTCAGGATGTATGAATTCAGATTTGAAGACTTTTTTGTGCATTTCTTGTGAAACGAAGAGAAGAATGCTCAGACCGTTTCCTCACTTCTCTTGTAATCCTCATTCTCAAGAAAACATAATCCTTTACACACTGTCTGCATTCAGATTATTCAAAGACAAATCCTGTTTGCAGTGATCGTTTTTGACATTAGCCATTTCGGCAGTTGCCCAGGATGGCATCAGAAACGGGAGTGTCTGTATGTCAGTTGCACCTTGAACGATTTTCTATTGCTTTATTTGTGCAGCCCTGCTTGCTGCTGACAATAGTGTGACGAGGTGAAGCTGTCTGTGTAGAACTTTGCTGCTTTTTACCTTGTTTCAGCATTTCAAAAAATCTTATTCGTTTTGATTGGTAGAAAAGGAGTTTTGTCCAGTGTCTTTTATTCAGGAACCGTCACTGCCTGTTTGTTTGCATCCAAGATTCATTTGGTGTCTGGAAGATCTTGTCATGGACGTTGGATAACCATAACTTGTATTAGTCAGGTGTCATCCCACATACGAACCTGACAGGTTATCTCCTCTGTGTTCATGTGATCGTCGTCAGATGCATTGTATGTGACAAAGTGGTACTTTAGGCTTGACACTTCTCTCTTCGAAGAGTCGTAGTGGTCTAACAGGGGCTGTCACATCAAGGCGGGGGTGGGGACACGACTATTAAAACAGGATTACTGTATTGCCTCTGACAACCATTTTAACGTTGAGAAGATGAGCCAGAGTGCATCAGCAGTCCGTGCTTCGTGGAATCTCCCCGTGCATTCGCTCGCATGCCTCGTCTTGATTCAGAGTGACTTCAGATTCCAGATCAGTGGAATTGCATGTCAACTGCTAACTCGCTGAAGAGAAGAGCAGAATAGGAAGTGTGAAAAGTTTTAATTTAATTTTATTTTTTGGGCACAACATCAACATGAACACTCATAGTGAATAATTTTACCGCAATTCAAAAAAACAGTCAATCAAAAAAAAAAAAAAAAGACTTTTCAGTTTCATTGAATCAGAACTTTAAGGTGTTCATAAATAAGGCTGCACAATATGAGGAAATCTTGGATCATGATAATATTGGTAACGGTTGCAATTACAAAATAATTTGCAGTATATGCTCGTTTTTGTCTTTCCCCTTTTTTCCCATCTGTGCTTCCACTCTGTGACCTTTAGGATTTTGGGCAATGTCCTTTGTGTCCAGTGTGAGCATCTGCTGCTGCGAGACTCTTTGCAACTGGCTGAATATTACACCAGCGAATGAATGTAAAATGCATGTTCACAAACCAACATGCACACACTGATATTGCGATGATAATACATTTGCGATATGTTGTGCTGCCTTAGTTACAACCACAAATGACAAAGATTTGTGACACTTTGTCGATTCTTCTTAAAATATTGATGCCTGAATTAGCTGCAACCTTCAAACAAACAAAAAAAGGTCTGGCAAAGACAAAACATACTCAACCAAATATATTTTAGAGAAACAACTATAGATCTGCATTATTAAACAAGAAAAACATATCGCTAATACACAGGATTTGTCTAATCTGTTAGTTTGAGATTATCCACACATAATAATTAGTCTATGTTGGACTTAATGCGTGGGTGTATTGTTCTGGTTTGTGGGCCAGATGTCTACTCTGCAACCCTCCACAGTTACAACCCCGCCTGGTGCTCTTAGTGCTTAATGATGCATTAAGCCAGCGTCCCTTCTTCCTTCTTCTCCACAACAAACTCAACCCCACACAGACAGATATAGCAGCCAGTCTGCTATCAGAATAAAAAGCCTACACACCCTCTCCCTTGCCACACTTCAGTGGAAAAAAAAAAAAAAAAAAAAAACAAATCCCCAAAAAACCCCCTTTTTTACCATCTCCACACAGTCTCCACAGTCCATCTCCAGTCGTGAGGGGTAATCTTACGCAAACTGACAACACCTTGCTTTGTTTCACTCAGCAGGAGTCCAACTCCATGAATGGTGTTTAAATAATTATACTCTGTAATTTTTTTTTTTAAGAAGTATACACAAATGGTCTTCTATATGTACTAAAGAAAAAAAAACACTGCTTTTATCAATCTTTAAAGTTTGAACGAAGGTACACATGTGATTGTATTTTGTTTTTGGTGTTTCTGTCCATTAGAAACTCACATGTTCTTACATTGGCAGAACGACTGTAATCTCCTCTCAGATGGTTTATGCCACTAAAGGGAACAGATTACACAGGGTTTATTGACTTGTGGCTCACCCTGTTACCCCCGCCCACCCTAGAGCATGCTGTGAGACTGAGTTATGTGTGGCTACCGATGCTTGTCTGCGTGCATGCTAGGGAGGATGTGTGGTTGTCTATGCCAGAGGGAATATATGTGGGTTTGGCCTTTTAGCAAAGACTCTTTAGGTTCTACTGAGGAAACTATATGATTTGTTTGTGAAATATTAGCTCTGCTGAAAAACGTAAACAAAACCGGATCAATTAAAAATGTTAATGATGATTCTATTTTGTTCTTTTAATTGATTATTCTATCAGAAAAATTACATTTGTTGGGTTCATATTGTTTCTTTGTAGGACATAATAGCATGAAATATAATTCACCCAACGGTGCCCTTTTTTGTCTTTTTTTTTTGTCTTTTTTTTAACCAAATACAAGTACTGTGGACCACTGGCGTTCGCCGGGGTTAAGGACTGCAGCCAACCTGCCGAAGATTGGATAGGTTTTGAAAACTTAGAACTGCCTACTGTAATAGTTCAAACATCCAGTATGCATTAATATGCAGGGTATAAAATGTGTTTTCACTACCTCAAAAGCTAACATCCATGTTCTTCCTTATCTCAAACTGCAAATGGCTGAAAATAAATGGGCCTCCTGGATTCACTGCTTTGCCAATGCTAGCCGATAGTGTGTCATTTGGCATCGTGGCTAGGTATTTTAGCTTCCTAGGCTACATTTTCATTCAAAATTTAACGTATACTCTGCAAAAAACATCTGAAAATATGTTAATTTTACGCAAATAATTTGCGATGCGTTCCACAGAAAAATCTGTGAATATGTACGTAAATCCACTTAATTCTGGACCGCAAGGAGGCAAGGCATCCAATGTATTGTAAAACACCCATACTGAAATGCTCTGTTGGTATATCATGGCTTACTTCACTATTTTGGTGCAACAGTAAAAAGAAATCAGCTGAAAAATGGTGTGAATTCTTTGTAGATGTAATTAAGAAGAATAAAAAACACGTATTGAGGAAGCTTATGGGGAACTTATTTGCAGCATGCATCAACCAGTCTGATCAAAATATGGCTTACAGGCCATATTTCTAACCCATTTGAAACAGGTTTTCATAGATCTAAACTAAAAGGCATCTTGTAAACTGTACTTGAGTGTCCTAATAAAGTGCTATTTAAATCTGATTTTATTTCATTATCAAAAGTTTATTTTCTAAATTTGATCCTAACCTGCCACTGACTGAAAACTCAAGTTAATGGATGCACCTGACAATATTATTTTAATGCAAATGTGGTGCAACACTGAAAAAAAAAAAAAAAAAAAAACTGTGAAAAAATGTCCTGCCTGGTGGCATAACACTGTGCGAACACTGTGTGGCGCTTTTAACTATCACCATGGTACATTAATTAGCCCCACCAGGCTTGTAAAGCACGCAAATGACCCCCAGTAACCATTTTAGCTTTCCGTATGTTCAAACTTCCCTGTAAGCTGTCGCCAAATATCACCGAAAAACTTCAATTTTGCCTAGTTGAATGATTATTTATAATTCTAATTATTATATTATGCATGGGGGTCCTCAAGCTTTTATTTGTCAAAAGTATTAGCAATTATTTATTTCTTTGGAGTGGGATGATTTAAATAGGACCACTGAAAGTTTTTGTACTTGTTTTCTGTTGTGGCATTTGAGGGAAAAGAAAACTATTAAAATACATGTTTGCAACTACTTCTGGATGCGAGGGTGATTTTGCATCTCGATGCATGCAGATTAATACATCTGCATACGTTATAACTCATGTCAGACCAATGTAGGTAACTCTATATTTAGTTTATGGGTTACAAACAAAGTGGAACATCAGACACAAATCCGCTCACACAAACTATTATGCTTTTTAGTTTTAGTTCATAAATGAGGTAACTTCCTATTGTTGACTGTTGAAGGCATAACGTTTAGCATCCAAAGATTTTCTGCAGACTACTTGAAGAGCTTCTTTGTAACAGTAATGATGATGACAGCAGCAGGCCTTCAGACTCTGAAGTCAGAGTCGCAGCTGGAGGACTTTTGACTTCACAAATCTGTGGCTCATGCTTTCCTGGCCTCTTGTGACTCTTGACTGTCATGACGACTCAAAAACAAAAAAAGAAAGAAAGCAAGATTCATCACTGCCATCTGACAAACAGAAGGACACAGAGGAAATTGACTGACAGAAGTCCCAGTCTGCTTTTCTTTAACTGTTCTTGTCACTTTTTGATCTGTTTGTCAGTTTTAAGACTTTGCTAAGTTACACTGGTGACACTTTACTCTTTTCTCAAACATGAGTGACAGGATTTTATCACTGAAACTGTTTGATATGATTCTTTGACTCTATTTAAGTTTGAAATTAAATACACACTAAGGAATAAAGTATATACAGTTATGTTAAGCAGACTGTTCATAATGTTATGAAAAATTTATTCATTTTAATAAGTGAAGTACATTAAATACAACTTGCCAAGTAAAAAAAATGCTATTGGTAGGATTTTTTTTTAGTGTTATTGTCATTAGCAGTCAAGAATATTAATTAACAACCAAAATTTGGTCAATAAAAATTTTCTAAATTGCATTTTGAAACAGAGTATAAACCAAGACTAGTAGGAACTTATGAAAACGCCTGTCTTAAACTTGAAATGTTTTGTTTCAAAGTCACGTTCATGTCCGTTCGAGTTTCCCAGAGATGGACTGTATATTTGTGTTAGTGTTTGCTGTCTGTCAGCTGTTGACCTCCCCTGCCGCCCTCCTCTCTGCAGGGGTCAGGCAGCATTTGAGAGGTGACCGTTGTCGAGCCTTGTCCGATGCACGTCTATACACCTAATCTCGTCTGTCCATCTGTCAGGTCTGTCTGGTCTAAAGAACAGCCCTGATCTATGTCTTCTTCTGCCAGGTGGCGTTTTAAAGTTCTCGGGAATAACAGGAATAATGTTTTATTGTTTTCATTTTCCTCAGAGTTTACAAAGGATGTTTTCAGCCAGGCATATCTGTCATTGATTTATTCTTCTTCAGGGAGGCTCAATGAGGTAATAATGGTAGAGACGACTGAATCATGTGTGCACCTTTTGTCACCACTTGTCCCCTAAAGTTTGAGGAGACCCATGAGCGAAATGATGCATGTTAATCGGCATTGGTCAGGCATTACAAAGCAGTTTGCTCATCGTCTGAGCCATGAGCTGACAATGTCTCTCTGTCCTTTGTCTCTTTGCGTTACAGTTGCTCTCATGTACTTTCACCCAATTCTATCCATCTGCTAAGAAGTAAAATACGTGGAGACAGCCTTTCTCGTGCATCTCTTTGTGCTTGGTTCATCTGCTTAGTTGCTACTTTGTCGTCTTCTTGATCCAACAAATTTTTCACATCTGTCTCACTGAAGGCAAAAATAAAAAATACTGAATGGCTAAAGACTTTAAAAGGTCACTGTGCATAAATAGGAAACAAAAAGAAAAGTCAGGGAAGATGTTTTGGATGCATCATCTTTTCCAGGTGATTTAGAAAATCTAAACAAAAGCAAACCCAACTTTAGCATTTAAGGAAAAAAAATGGATTAACATAAACTGTTGTAGTTGCTGAAGGTTTTGACAGGTCATCAAAGATTAGACTGTCCCTGTTGCATGTAGTCTCATGTGTTTTAAGAGCGTATGACTCATGAAGCTGTGTCACGATTTGAGGAGACACCTGCGTTTTGTCTGCACTCATCACGTAGGACACACCTCATGTTTTTTTTTTTTCAATTCCTGTTGGAAGTTATTTCATCAGCATATGGAGCATGTTTGTAGGTCACCATAATGTTAAGTACGTTTGTTCTCGATCTTATCAAAGAGTATGTTTTGACTCCAAACAAAACTTTTATTGACAACTTTTTGATAGAGTGCTGCCACAGTTGATTCGTCTATCTCGGCATCACAAAGTGAGGCGGATTTCACACAGAGACAGAAAATACTAGATCCAGTTCCTGGAAAGAGCACCCAGGAGAATCAGCTCTGCAGCCCACACCAGAGGTGTCTGTGTTGAGCTTTGATTTTTCTGTGGGTTTGTCCACGGTGCCAGCCATTCTGTAACTATTAATCGTTTTGCTTTCTTTTCACAACGCCTCGTTACTCGTAGCTTTGTGGAATATTTCCTTTAATTGCAAATAGAAAATCAGGTGAGTAAAGAAGGAGTCACCAGACAGTATTTGCATACTTTATATTTATTTAACAAAATAGAAATTTTCTTTCATTCAGACCATTCTCTGTAAACCTGCCAGCTAGTATTGTGTGACAATATTAGTAAATGCTCCCACTAACCTGTCTGCTATCACACAACCATGCCACATTCAAAGCCCCTTCTTTCCCCATTCTGGTTCTTGGCTGAAATCCCGACTAAACCTGAACTGCTCCCATCACGCTGCCGAAAGAAAGGAGCTTTGTTTTGTGTTGTAATCAGATCTGACTATTTCCTTCAGCATAAATCTTTAACAGAGTGCTAAGCTGACATTGCTTAGATATAGTTTCACCTCAACCGTTGATTAGCTCGCTGCTGGTGAAGAATACAGGGTTTTAAAGAAAATGAGTTTCTGTTCAATCAGCACATTTTTATCTATTTTTTTTTTTTCATTGTTTTTTCATTGACTGTTTAGTAAGCCATGACAGAATATTTAAAACAAAGCTAACTATCTGAGAGTAAGCCACTATGGCGGAAATTACCATGATTTCAGTGGGGACTATTAGTTATCCATACTACAGCTTAATAATTTGTTTGAAAGAAGTCAGGGCTTCAGTCTTCAAAGTTGTCTTGTTGAGTCGTTTTTCCGAAAAGGGTATTTGACCTTGTTATATGAGCAGGACAGCATGTATCTGTGGGTTATGTATCATATTAATCACATTAGTGTTTCTAACCAAAAAGGTCTTGTAGCCCATAGGCGGCGTTATTCATACACGTTCATTGTTTTCATCTTTTGTTATCGTTCTATTTCTAGTCCAGATGACGTCTCACAAGGGTTTCTGGGATGCATTCATGGGATTCTGAGATGAGGTTATATACATACACATACATGTATATAAAGCTCTGCTAGTGATCTCTTATTGCACAGCAGGGTGAGATTCTCTATTTTGGGCTACAGGCTCATGTAATATTCATACGTTTCACCTCTTACGTATTGCAGTTTGTGGCTAATGTCTCTTGTTACTACTTTATTTTTAGGCTGTAAAATGCTGCCATTGTCTGCCACTTGTATTGATGGGGGTCACATTGGGTGTGCTTTGTGAGCACACCCCGGCCTGTTTGTGGGTTTCTCCATATTTCTCCAGAGGCAGTGAAAAGTGAAACTTACTTCTGTCTGCTGAGAAGCTCAGGCCGTGTCTAACTCGCCGGCTCAATATATCCTCGTGAAATCCTACAGCCCCGATGATAATAAATCATTCATAGGTCGGCAGCAAGTGAGAAGTCATACTTTCGCTTGTGAATATTTTTAATGTTTGTTTCTTGTTTTTTGCTGCCTCGCTGTACCAGAAAAAAAAATAAATAAAAAAAATAAATAAATTCAGCAGCCTTGCTTATCCAAACATATTGTGAACCACTGATATGTGTGAAAGCAGTTTTACTATATGAACGTCGTTTACTATCATAAACAAAGTACCAGTATTTTTGTGCTAGGTGCAGAGGTACTTGTCTTGACGCTCACATGTTGAGATGCTCTTCCTATAAAAACACCCTGTGAGCAACTTGTGAACTCTTTAAAGAAAATAAGTGAATCTTTAAGAATGTAGCGATAAATAACTGAAGACTGATTGAAGTCGTTTTTATATAAAAATGATTCAAACAGAAACAAGACATTTGTTATAAACTACATTAAGTCTAATTCATCTTTAGGTTTAACTGAAACATTTACATACAAGCAAGAATTTGTGTAGAAGTTTAGAACTTTAAAATATTAAAATTTCAAACTAAAAATGTTTGCTTGTCATTTATGAAAGTGAACTATATAGTTTACTACAAGAGTTGTCTTTGTTTTCTGCACTGTAAAGTCGACTGTCTTCCAGGACCATATAGGTTTGGTTTATCTTAGAGTTATTGTAAATTCAGCTGAAAGACTAGGTAGTAAGTAGCTAAAAAAAATCCTCCTAAAAACACTACACTACAAATAATAAAAAGCAGTATAAAATTTTTTGCACTGTAAATTATTATAAATTAATCATTTACAGGCATCCCGAAGAAATAGTTTGGTCATCCAGTAGGTATGTGAATAATTTCATTTGCAAGAAATGGGCATGTAATATAGGTGTCACAATCTTATACTATCTCATCATTCAATTCTGATTTCTGGTGTCACAGTTCAATTCAAAATCAATTATTTTATTTTTATACAAAATGATTATTTATAATAATATCTGTTTCAGTCTTTGAGGTGCCTTTGCACACTTGTGATCATAGGAAGTCTTGCGTACACACAAAATGGAGGCCAAGAGCAAGGGATTTGTTTCATTTTGTATTTTTTTCATCTATTTTGGGACATTTTATGTTGAATCTGAACCGTAGTAAATAAGAATTATGATTCTTATTTTTTTGGCACACTCCTAATGTCTATCTGCAGCTGGCCACTGTGACGTCAGGAATCCTCAAATTGCTCAGCAATAACATGAGGCGACCACCTGGAAATCTAAACTGTGGCTTTGTAATACATCTGCAAAATATCTTATCAGTTTTCCTGACAGTTGTGACTCTGATGCTCCAGGAACTGCCTTTGATACATCATTCTACTTCCTATTTCCCCACCCACTCCCTTATGGCCATTGTAAATTATTGTAAATCTTGAAAATGAAATAATCTCACTAATGATCATAATTATCACAGGCTAATCCATTTAGGTGATTTTAACTTTGTTAGCCAGTTAGAATTCAGGTTGTGCTTTCTCTTCATCAAAGACTTACCAATATTGTATTGCATGATAAAAAATGCTAGAAAAATCACAGCTCTGTAACACTTAAGTGGTTTAATTAAACAGCGTGAAAATAGATGTTCACACCCGGTCATTTCAAAATTAACAAGAGGGAAAGCAGCTCAAATATAAATGTGACATCTTTACCTTTTTCTAATTTTAGTGCTACTGGTGTCACACATACTTGATATTACCGTTCTGAAGAATGAGACATGAAGGAAAATTGTCTTGAAAACAACTCTTTTGCATCTCATTTAAGAAGCATTTATAATGTTTGCATGTCGCATTGTTCAAAATTTTACATATTTTGTTACAGAAAATGAGCTTTCCTATGAAAACGCCCGAGTAACTAAAACATCTGAATGTGTTTCATGCCTCAGAGAGCTGGAGAAGCTGAACTTTTTTTCTCTCTCTCTCTTTCTCCCTCTCTTTTCTCTTAAGGCTGTCTTTGTTGTCA
Organism: Poecilia latipinna; assembly: GCF_001443285.1. Lineage (NCBI taxonomy): Eukaryota > Metazoa > Chordata > Actinopteri > Cyprinodontiformes > Poeciliidae > Poecilia > Poecilia latipinna. The sequence continues at coordinate 126,223 of NW_015113896.1, read as the reverse complement.
GATCTAATACTGTCTAATTCTTTGATAAAACACTTGATTGATGACTTGTCATTATGATACCATTCACACTCTTTTTTGAGATATGTTTGAAAAGCTGAGCTTCAGGGCTGCAGCTTGTTAATTTAATGTTGATACACTATCTGTAGTGCTACAGCAAAACAATATAAAATGAGTTTGAATTTTAAATAATGGTTTATTTACTTTTTTTTTAAATGGCATGACCAAAGTTATCAGTACTACAAAAGATTAACATTACTTCCAATCAGAAAACTAATCTCAAGGCTTAAAAAATCAAGCTAAAATTATGTATAAGAAATTGTTATAAGTGTTTTGCTTGGTGAAAAAAAGATTTAACTAACTACGTAAACATGTCGGCCAATACTGTTAGCCTAAATCTGCTATGAATAACTTTGGGCTTAACTGTAACTGTTCTGATGTCTAGTTTGGTCTATAATTGTCTCCAGTCTTTTTCTCTCTTAAGCGAAACTATAATTAATGCCTTAAAGGAGGGAATTACAAATCACAAAAACAGAGCAAAAAAAGAAATAACCCTGAGTTTAGCCACTTTTAGTTACATTGGGTCTTTTAATGCACACAAGAAGCAAATCAGGGGTTTTTTGTGACTTCATAATGGAAGGCATACAAATGCTCCATACCTACTCTCCGTCTGCAGGCTGCCCGCTGACATTCAGCCCAATTATTCACACTTCCTGAATGCAGCAGCAGCCAACAGGAGAAGACGGCCTTTAAAAAAATAGACATCAAGAAAAAACAAAACTAAACAATAAAAAAAAACTCTTGTTATTTTAATCCTGTAGGCGTTCCTATGATTTCCATCAGATAGGCAGAGAGCCTGTGAGCAGTGCACAGTATAAATTGCTCTTTGAGGAAGTCATCTTTGTTGTATTGTAATGGATGGGCTTATGTCATGTTGAAGAGTTCACAGGAGACAGTGCTGTATATTTTAAGACTGCTCAGAGGTACATTTTAGGTTCGCTCACAAAATCAAAGCAGGAGATCCCTAACCACATTATTGTACAGACTCCCTTCAGGCCTCTTTAACAGCCTTGACCTGTTGGGGGCAGGAGCACAAGAGGACTGTTCTGACTTATTTGCTGATGAGAGTCGGACCATTGTCTTCATAAAGTCTCAGGAACAAATAAATGACCTTCCACCATGATCTCTACCAGTCTCACTTTCTCCATTTTGAAACCTTACTGGACATGAAATAAAATTAATTTTGCTCCTTTGGTCTTTTCATAAGTGATATTTAGGTGGGTGATAGACACCTAAGTCCTTGCTTGTGAAAACTTGTGGCAAATGTTCAAAACTATGCTTTAATACTTTGATATTTCTAAAAGGTAGCTTTTAGAAAAGACATTTTTTTTGCATATTTGTTAAAACTATCACTGTCATGAGAGTATAACATGAGACAGATAATCTTGTACATGAGATTGATTGACAGCATTAAGGCCCTCCTCCTGGTTCTGATTGGTTGCTTCTGAGGGAGCGGTGCATTTCTGCAGATGGCAGCAAGACTACAGGAAAGACACAGAATATCTTGATATTTTTCATAGATTACCTGTTTCATATAACATTGTATCAACATAGTGACAGTTTCAACAAATATGTATTATTATTATTTATTTTTATTTTTTTTGTAAAAGTTGCCTTCAACAGATTTAAATTGTTTTTCTCAATATTTTGGAAATACATGACTAGATTACTAGCGAGTATCTTTTTTTTTATGGCTTTTTGCAGGGTCACCCCACAAGAAGGAGATGCATCCCCCTCAGATGCTCCCGAGTCTTCTAGTGGACCAGTAGGTGCTACTGGTGGCGCCGGTGCTATAGCTTTGCCTGCCACCTCAACCCTCTCGTTGCCTCTGAGCCAAGCTAAACCTTCTCTGCGTCGCATCAAGGGTCGCATCCATCGCAGCAAGAGTCTGGACAGCATGGACCTGCTTGACTCTAACGTAAGGCTCAGTTATAAGGGCACTTTCCGATAAACTATCACCTGGAACTGATGTTTATTTTTGCGTAAACATATGTGCAACGGTGTGGAAATAGTTTCTGTTTGAGTGTTTATTTACAATTTAAATGAAGAGTGTCTTAGCCAATAAGAAATAATACCTTAAAGTCATGGATGTTACTCTGAGAACATTTACTGAATTAGATTTGCTGTGGTTTAAATGTTTTGTTTTTTTTTAATATCCTAATAGTTTCATTTACATTTATCATTTCTACACGCCACTCCATTAATACAACTGCACACATTCACACAGGATAACCTCTAGTTATGTAATATTTCTATGTTTTTTTTTCCAGATGAGTACAGTTTAACACATTCCATATTTCTGTCTATGACTGATTTATTCTCATAAAAAGTATTAATCTGATAAAATGATTAGGTAAGCTGCTTGGATCTGAAAACCCTGCCTAACTCCGGGATTGTCCATTGAGCTGAGAACTGCGTTTGGCCCACTGGTTAATTCATGCAAACTTGTGTGCTTGTGTTGCGTGCATGCGTGTGTGTGGGTGTGTGTGAGTGTGCGTGTGTTAAATGTAGACAGTGTGGTGTTTGGGAAAGCCACCAGCGGTTTATGATGTAAAAGCATGCCAATCTATTGCTAATGCTTGCCTGGTGCTGCCTGGTTCTCCTGCCATCGCCACGGTACAAACAGATGAAAGTCTGCTTTCTGCACAGCTCTGCTAAATTTTCCTACCCCCTTTCTGCTTCCTTTATGCCTTGACCCTCTGCAGATGTCTCCTTTAATAAACGTTCACAGTTTAATGTCTCCTCATCCGCCCCCAACCTTCCTCTCCAGGTTGACAGCGTGCAGTGTGTTTGTGCTAGCGTTTGAGTCCGTACACGCTCAGAGTGGGTGTTTGGTCGATTAGATGGCCTTAATTGGAAGTTGCCTGGTGAGTCTTTTGTAACGAGTCACTGTTTGTTCATCAACCTGGAAGAGGACTAGTTTATGATGGTGTGTGTAAGGTAGGGAAGGGTTTTCAATTTAATCCATTATTAATTGGGAAGGAGGGTTTGGAGGTGGGCAGAGGAAGTCACGAGAGCCAGCGACAGGCTCAGGAAGTTTTTGCAACAGATAGATAGATGCACACACTGATTTTATCAGTTTGACTGACTGCTGGCAGGGTGTTTCTTGTCAGTTTTAATTCTGAAAGTGAGGCAAAAAAAAAAAAATCTAATATATTTTTTAAGACAACCTGAATGCGTTGATGCGTAATACTTGGCTGTGAGCTGTCTGTTCTGAATGAGTTCTTCTTACCTTGCAGACAGCAGTGAAGCATGAGCAGATGGGCTGTCGGTAAGCGCCACAGGCAGCTAAACTAGATTTTTAATGTTTTTGTCATCTTCAGAAAGAAGAACTTGAAGCAATAATGAGAAACTTGTGGTGTACAGAGTAAATGTGGTGCTGTCTCAAAGTAATGTGATAATTTTATTTTAAGGAAATTGTGCTTTCTAATGCCTCATGTCATTTCACATCCATCCATTATACTTGATTGAAGGTATTTCTGATCCTTTTTGAGTTAACATTTTAATATGCTTTGAAATTCTTTCTCATGTGTTGATCCTCCAACGCATGACTGCATGTCAGGGTAAAAGCTGCTGCATTTTGGGGTCCGTCCCAGACAAAAATGTATCATTATTTCCATGTACGTGCCAATATGTTCAATTTAATTACTGTCTTTTGATTGAGATGTAATACACAAAATGAAACCATTATTATACAAATGTCAAAAATGTGCATAACAAGCTAGTGTGATGTATATTCAGTATAAGTCTGCTTCTCAGTCGTTTTTTTAATCAAACTGCTTTGTGTGTTTTTCTCTTAACACCGATAGTAATATTTATATTTTTAAAAATGTATGTGTCACAGCTCAAGTGAGATGCTGTAGATAAAATCTTTCTTTGTGAAAGAATTATTGGGAAACCTTTGTGTGTGTGTTTGGATCTGTCACCATCCGCTGCGTCAGTTTTACCAATTTAACTCTCCGACGGCAAACATCAAACAGAATTATCCCTGGAAATTCATGTAGTGGGACTTCTGCTGTGACAGATGTCTCATTATGGTTCTTTTGTTCCGTCTTTATTTCTTTCTCAGCTGTCTGCTGCTGACAGTGGATATGGATAATGTCTCACTGAAGCTCACACACCAGGAAGGCACAGTGTAGAGAAAAGATAACCCTCATGAAATGGATAATTAACTCCAGCGATTGCTTATCTCTTCAGTTATATTTACATAATAGACGTTATATCAATCTCATTACATCAAATATTTCACCCTCTGTCTATCTGAAAGATAAATGTTCTTTTTCAGTGTAAATTACTCACTTTACAAAGGACAGGTAGGAACCTTTAGATTTAACTCAATCAATTTATTATTCTTTGTGTAAAGTAAACTCGAGATTTTTTGCTCATAATTTAAAATTTCTAAATCCTTCCCTTACATTTAAGGAAACATTTAAAAGACTTCAGAAAAGGTATTCAGACAGAGGGGGAGGAAACATAACCCTACTATTATCCTAAGGTCTCACTGTGTCAACTTTCAGTGAATTGGTCTGGGTCCCTTAGCCAGAACTCCTGAATGCCTCCATTGTTAAGTTCTTTAGAGAAAGAGTCTCTAACATTTGTTGGAGAAACACCTAAAAAAAATACAAAAAAAAAACATCTGTCTGGGGTTGTGGGGTGGTTAATCAGTCAGCAAATATTACATTCTGAACAGATCATTGTGTTTGCTCCTTTAGGCATCAATGACAAAAAGATTTGTCCAGAGTCAAACTCTAAAAGTCAGATTTTACCACCAAAGAGCAAGGAGAGCACACAGATATCCCCAAGACCTACATAATAAACAGCTGCACTTAATTTCTCATAAAATTCCTTTGTTTTGGCTACTCAATAATTGGTTCTCAGTGTATGCATCTTTTTTTTTTTTTTTAGTCAAGGTCACAAACATTCAAACACTGATTTAAAGTCTGTGGATCCTCTATCAAGGCTACAGATGCAGAGTAAAAAAAGGACGCCAGTGTCCGTTTCGTCTTACTGTTCCTTCACTCTGTGCATCAGTATCAACTGCTCAAGGCATGTTGCATAAATACATTAGCAGCCACTCTCTTTGCCTGCTGTGCACTATCACAGCATGTCCACAAGTGGAACTTTGAAGCATTAGTAATAAATGAAAGGAACAATGTCCCATAGAATGTCTCCTTCCCCTTTAACTTGCAGCTATATTTTTAATGGAAAAACAAAAAGAAAAAAAATCTTAAAAGGAAAGTTAATCTGAAAACTCCTTGTTCAAGATTCTGTGACTTACAATGGTTGGATTTAGGTTGAGCTGCTGAAATTGTCTTGTAGTTTAAAGTAACTGTGAGCATGTAATTCACAGTGAAGTAAAACAGCTGTGAAAATCGTGCTTATTATGCGTGAGATTGTTGTCTTTACCCGATTGATTGTCTCTGCTTTATGCTTTCAGCTTGTCAGAATAGGACAACATAAACATGTGCATTTGTTTTGTTGAGTATATTTTATTTATCATTTTAAATACAATAGATTTCCATTATGGACTGAACACCTCACATGAACTTGAAATGCTGGGTAAAGAGACTGAAGTATTTATGAATACACGCTAGGACTAAATTCTGCTGTTCATTCGAAGAAAAGTGGCAAATATAAAAAAAATTGTTGTGAGACACATCAACTTAATCTCGGTTATAGCTATCTTAAAAACAATCCTCATCCATTGTATGGTTTATTTTCTGTGATGTAAACAAATTTACATCATTTTTTTTACAGTGAATGCAGCAAAACAAGATTTAGCCTCCACACTTCCTTGTACCCCTGGAATAATGCTACACTTTAACACGTGTGTCAGATAAAACCAGATCCCTACCAGCGACATTTCTTTATCTCATCTTCATACATGAGTGGTGTATGCATTAGCAAAATCATATTTAAGCAGAAACATGGTTTCAAAAGCACACATAGATTTCAGTCAAAGGTGACCTGCTCCAAGGTGTGTCAAACTTCCTGATCTGCTGCCTCGGTGGTCACGCACCAGTGATCGCCTCCCCTTAAAACACCACTGACATCGGAAGTAAGCGATATTACAGTGATAAATGTAAGGTAAGACATGTAAAGGTTGAATGACTGATGACAGAATGGTTTGACAGCACGGCGCAGGGCGTTCCGATTAGATGAATATATTTTCAACGGATTGACAGGAGTGTCTGCAACCACCCTATAACTCATTCTGTTCATCCCAGGTTTTCCAGCCACAAAGCCATTAAATTGGATGCCACACACAAGTTGTTCATCTTAGCTGCATTGAAGCAGGTTGGTGAAAGTAAGGTCAATGGTTACATATGGGTGGCTGTGCTTTGGCCTTCTGTGTGCCTGCTGCAACAATGTATTTATTTTTATTGAAATCCGTAGTTGTATTGGACTTTATAGAGCATCTTGCTTATTATTGTTCTTATGATTATTATGAGAAATGAAAACTGATATCAGTCAAACTCTGTTGGGTCTACTCAGCTGCTAATGCTTCATCAAAACCAATGAAAATATACATTTGTCATGGTCTTAAGCAGCTAGAGAAAGCATTAAAACCACTGACCTGTATTCACTGAAGGGACAAGTGCTATTTCATCACCTTACAAAAGCATTTATACTACTTGCACATTTTGTCGTTTTAAACTACAAACTTTAAGAGCATTAAAATGAAATTATAAAAAAAAAATGCTTTGTGCAATTGCATGCAGCTCCCAGAAGCAATGCTCAGCTTAACCCAGTCAGACTGGATAGAGAGGATTCATGAACACCAATTGTCAATTTCTGTTTAATATTCATTTATCTAAACTTTGTTCCTTGGACTTTATGATGTTGTGTGTTTAGTAACATTCAACAATAAACCTCTGAGGTGTTCTCAGACCATCAGTATTGAGAGAATAAAGCATACATGAACTTTACTTACTAATTAGGTGAGTCTAAAGACAAGAGGGTATAAGTGTAGGATTGTTGGGGATTTTATGTCTTTTAATACATTTTCACAATGTGTTCTACTTTGTGTTGGCCCACCTTCTAAAATCTCAATGAAACACAATAAATGTTGTGGTTGTAATGGGAAAACATCTGACTTTTGTACTGTATTATGCCCCATGCATTCATTTGCTTGATGTAACTTGGTAATTTTTTTGTTGACTAGATCTATCAAATATGAAAAGTCACATTCTTTCTTGTTTCACACAATTTCATTTAATGTGGTATTTGACCAGATAAATTAAAAATCACAAAAAACTGATGTTTTACTTCAAAGTTTTCAAACCTTGTAGCGTAGAAGTAGAGAATCTCGTGGTTCATAACCTCTGTCACCCTTTGTCAGGCTTTGACTACATTTCATCCAGCCTGACAGGCGATCTGTCATCCACAGACATGAAGCGTTAAGTAAGCAGGACTCTTGCTCACTATTCTAGTCCCTTTGTGGATCTAACTCATGCTATTGACAGAGTGGCATTTTCATCAGGATTTCAGTGTGTCTCAGGATAGAGAACCCTTGTTGCCCTCCATCAGTCAGTGTTTTTGCACCTAAAAGCTGCCAAAACAATCCTGATCCAGCAGGGCCTGGACACAGGACCTCTGGGAGTGTACCCTAAAGTCTGACACCACAATATTGACAGCTGAGCTTTTGGGTCCTGGGCTGAAGGACAGAGTCTGTTCCTCAGCAGTTTTTGCTGTGTTGCGTTATACCATCATGGAGAACATTGCTGTCACCAGGGAGTGTTTCCATCACATGGTTGATCATAGCTCAGCTTCACTAGTGTGGTTCTTTGTGGGATTCCTCATTATGGGTTCAACTTTGTTTTATTTTAACTTAATCAAGTTTTCAATCAGCTGAAGCACAGAATGTCCATTCCTCTGAGAGTTTCCATACCGGTTAATGTGCCTCTAGTGTCGCATAAAGCATAATTGTAGCATAATTCATGTCTTCATATTTAAAAGTACGAGTCTGAATTGTAAAATAACAATTTCTCATCATAAAGAAGAAAAAAAAAATCTCTTACCAGCTTCTGCCAACAAAATTTACAAGATATTTTGTGTTTAGTTCATTGACTGAGTCAGACGGTTTACACCTAAAGATGTTCTTCTCTGGGGTACAGAATGGGTACTAAACGGTATTGCTGGACATTCCCACATTGTTTATTGTTCCATAAAATTGTTTGAACAGATGAATAAGTCACTTTATGGAAAATGCACCCTTGGATAACAACAACATTTGTGGAGACCAGCACTTCTTGCTCTAACATCTGTGCTGCTTCCTTTTCCCCCCCCATGATATCACACCAGGAAGCAGGTGTTTGACACACTGCCTTAACTCGTATGCGTAAAATATTCATTTTAGTGTATATTAATATCAAAATTTGAAGAAAGTATAACAAAAAAAAAGTATAATATTGTTCTGGTGTGAACCAAATAGAAATATCTTAATTGATCTAAAACAGGGGAAGTTAATTCCAAATTAATTTCAGAGAGGGGGAAAAAAAAAGATGATGGAGTTTTTATACAACTGCATGTGCTAACATGTTTACCTATCTCTGTAAAGTCTGCAGAAATATATTATTTTAATTCAGTGTTACAGATGCACTTTCAGATTGTTTCCTCCTTGAAGAAGAGCTTGGTAGGATGCAAATGATTTTTTTTTCCTTTTGAAGAAATATTTAAATAATTCTCATATTTTGATTACGTACTTTTTACACAGACAGCCTGTGGCAAGTGCTTTTGATGTCATGACAGTTTATAATGTATTGTGAGCAAAATCTGATGTAAGAAACACATAACACTTTTATCTGCAAAAGATTTGTTTTTTGCATTTACTAGTGTTTTGATATGATGCTAAAAAAAACTGCAGAAACAAATTGCAAAACATTTAAATACAAATAAAATTAGAAATCTGCAAAATCATTTAGGTAAAATTGACAATTAAGACTTTTTGGCCCTTGTTTCTAGTCAGCCTAATCTATCAAAATTAGCATAACAATCCACTTACGTGTGTGTTCAGCAGCGCAATGATGCTATTTTTACATGTCTGAAAGGTCTTCCCTGACATCTGGGACATTCCTAATTGTATTTGCCATTACCCGGCAGCAAATATCTGGGCCGTTCCTTCGGAGAACAGGTTTCATTTTGATCACTGTGATTCATTATGTTTTTAAAGATGTGGAGCCCTCTGCATAACGACATGCTCTCTGGCCTTCAAGTTACATCATCCTGTGGCAGTATGCATTTATAATGTCAGGCAGGAAGGGCGGGCAAGATCAATGTTGACTCTATAGATAGATGAAGCGATGATCTACGGCTTCCTCAGCAGTAGCGTGAAAGCGAGAGGGCCATATTTAACGCGGGGTCATATGGAGCTGTTCACATTAGATTAAATGAATCAATCACTCTTGGTTTGTTGGCCATGCATGTGTGTCCCGTGTGTGTGTGTGTGAGACATCTTTGGTAAAGTGTCTTAAGGGATGCCTGTCTGCATACATCACCAGAAGTGTCCTCATATTAGTATGTCCGGCAGTCTGCCGTCCTCTGTGTGATATTGATTGGTCACAGAAGAGAGTGTTGCTGGTCAGCGTTTCTCAAATGGACACAGAAGAAAACGCAGGGTGAAGGCGAGAAGGCAAAGGGGGAATTACCAGAGGACATGAGCAGATAAGATGAGAGAAGAAAGTGACTGAGAAGGGCATGATGGCAAAAGAAAAATCAAAATGATGAGAGTATCGGATAGAAATCAAGAAAATCGTTCTCTTTTGTTCCTGTCCTCATATAGATTTCATGTGTCACAGCTGGTTGGAGATCAGCTGTAGCTCTCAGTTTAACCTCTGTGAAGATGTCTGTGCACCCAGTGTTAATATTAGTGTTTGGTCACCGTTACGATCATCAATGCAGAATAAATTATTCTAAAAATGAGCAATATTGGATCAGTGGAATTCATTTTATTTTTAATTCAGATGAGTTGGTCGCTTTAAGAAAGCTTTAAGTTTGACTTATTTTAGTTTTCCTTTTTATTTTGCTACATGCTGTGATACCTTTGTTACTTTGTTTTCTTCATCATTTTTGTTTTGCTTATTTTAACATCAAGAATAGACTGGAACATGATTTTTTTTTATTTGTTTTGTGTTTTTTTTTTATATCCACCAGAAAACTCCATAGAGTTTTCTTGAATCTGACAGCAGAAAATATCCCCAGAGGAAGAGAGTAAAAGGTCAGATCAAGATTATTTTTGTCATTTTATTGTGTGCTTAATAGCACACAACAAAACAAAAATATTGTGTTTCACTGGAATATATATTACTTTTAATGTCAAAAAATATTAAATAACCCCCAGAAAATATAAATAGATCAAGCCGGAAAAATACCGTATAAGTCCAATAATATATGTAAAGAAAATCATTGTGCATTTTATCTTCCTGGTTAGAAGATGGGAATAGTTTCAGGATTGCTTTAGACCCCCAACTATCCTTTGCAGGATCCTTGCAGGTAAAGTACCGCTTTGAGGAGAACATATTTTCCAACACAGCTCTGTACAATATTTAGTTTGATTCGGTTTTCTCAGGAAGTTCACTCTGTACTGAAATCCCAATGTTCTTCAACCAGATAAAATCCAGGGATGTGCAATCCCAGGAGTCTAATGCTATCGAATCTCTCTAATGCACCGTGTTTATGCTCGGTAATGGTGCGCATGAGTCATGATGATTGATGCTCACGATCTCCTTTATTTTGTTGTTGTTAAGCACCACGGGGTTGGTGCTCTGAATTCGTCTTTTAGCAGTTTAACTTTGTCTCTTTTTTTGAATAATTATTCTCATAAATGAGCCCTGCTGTGGTGGTATCATCTGCAAATGTAATACTGAAGTCTTTTTCATGTCTAGACTCACAGTTGTGTGTCAACAGAGTGATCAACGGTGAACTGTTCACATGACATTGAGGGGTCTTAGAATTTGAGATGGTTCTTTTGTCAGCGTGGCATTATTCGGGTTAAACATATTGTGCAAGCGAAAGTCTAGAACATATCGTAAAGGCATGTTAGATGAATCATTTTCAAGTATTTTTTCTCTTTCTCTAAATCTTAACCAGATCATATTACAGTCTGGAGTTAACAAAACCATTTTGAGTTGTTTTGTTTTGTGTTGCATTTTTGATTGTTTGTGCTCCTTGAATGGAAACCCTAATTCCTACATATTTCAGTATGACACCTACTGAAATATGACTTTTTTTTTCAGAATATAGAATGACAACAGCTGGGTTAATTTATCAGTTTGACGTCCGCCTCATTTCATGTGAGCTCAGAAGATGAAGCAACCACATCTAACGAGACAGGCTGGATCCTTAGCAGCCCTTTTTCTCTGTTTCTATGGCAACAAAATGACTTTACTCCCAGTGAGGAAGATTGGGTGGTAACGCAACATTATAGATTAATGTAATGTGAATGGTCAGGTTTTATGTTGAGGGCGCAAAAAAGGTTAAAAACCCATACTGTCATATAAATCTTTGTTGTATTTTAGTGACTCAGTGGATGAGAAATCTCCAGCTCTCTGCTGTTTCTCTACAAAGGAGCCTTTTTCTGGTTCTCTGCAAAAAAACAAAAAACAAAAAACAAAAAGGGAAGCCAGTGCAATGCTTTATCCACAGAGCATTGCATAAACAGGGCAGCAATATTTTTTTTACTTATACCAAAAAGATTGCGATCATTTTTACTGAGCCCTAAGACTTGTAATAATAGGCAAGGCACATTGCATACCGTTAAGATTGTAAGATGCTGTTTTAGATAATAAATCTAAATTGTTTACTTGGGCAAAAATGTTGAACTTATTGTTCTTAAAATTGTTTGTGGTATCGCTTAGTTTCCATTAGTAGTAAGAAAATTTATTTGGAGGCTCAGAAATAGCCTAGAACTTACCATAGCATGACGAACATGAACTAAAAACGATGATAAAAACCAGTGTCATAATCAACAATGAAGCACGTTTTGCATCACCATGGACTGAGAGACTGAAAGAAATAATAAGCCCTTGCCCAAATAGTGACATCTTCAAGTTTGACTAAATTTTTGCAGTTGCTCGTCTGGAAAAACCAAATAACTTTAAGAGAAACAACAACGATTCGGCTTTTTTGCCTCCATGACAAGAAGAATGTTTGACTTATTTGGGGTGAAGTTTTCAAAACTAACAACATTCTACCAGCTTGATAGCTTATACAATAAAGTAGAAAAAAAATGAAGAAATGTGAGATGATTTAAGACTTTGGCACAATACTATTTATATTTTAGAAAACTTAAGTACAATTTCTACTGACAGTTCTAAGTTTTTTTGAATCTCAGAAGAACTGGTTACATAATCGATAATTGAAGTAACACAGAGAAAAGGGGATGACAAATTACATAAGGAGAAACAATGTAGAAACGGATTAAAGCTAAAGTGAGCATAGTGGAAAAATACATAAAGTCACATAAAAATGAGATATGATAATGTTTGTATAAAGGATAACAAACTGTTTAAAGAAAAAAGGCATTAAAAAACAATTTCGTCTATGTGTTGTTCTATTTAGCTTAATTTCCTGAAACGACAAAGTGTCTGTCGTTTCAGTGGAAGCATAGCTCTCCCTGTCTGCATGTGTGCTGAACTCTCTGCGGTGTCAGTCACCTCTGTCCTGGGCGAACACAAGGAGAGCTTTCCATCGCTAACCTTTTCCACCATCCTGGCACCTCCAGGGGGCTCCCATTTCACGTTTGACTTTTATTTTCCCCCCTCAAACTAAATTGACCACCAGAAATGTGAACCTCTGTCAAGTGAGACGCCCCAGGGGAGGTCATGATGCCAACCTGGAACCACACTGCGTGGCGTCTGTCTGTGCAGAGAAGTAAATCAAGTGGTTCACAAATAATAAAGAAAAGAAAAACAAGAGAAAGAGCCTGTGGTGATGGAGTGTGTTTTTGGCTGTCTTTGTACGTGAAAGAGGGAGAGGGAAAAAGCCGGCTTTCAGGATGATTTCGTCGGACGCCTCTGGCTGTGCTGTTCACCATTAGTATCAAGGTTGCTATTTCAGGATGCTACCTGCTGAGGGATGTACTCTGCTCACAGTTTGGATGAACCCTACACCCAAATCCATTAAGTGAGAAAACATAATCTGTGCTGCCACACACATTAGCTGCAACAGGGTCAAATTCACAAACTTAGCTGTGACTTTAATGCGTGTTTAAGTTTGTGTCTGATCCTGCCACGTAAAGGCATCTGATATGTTTGATCCACTCTGAGATGTGTGTCCTCTGGCCTGACCTTTTTGGGGATTGCATAACTGTCTGTACTTCAGGTCCTGGGCAGGAAAGCAGAGACACTCAGTTCAGGTCATTCTTCCTGGAAGTCTTGGACATGAGGGTTTAACAAGTATTATTCTGAGAGGCGTTTCATGAAACAACAACGATTTGGGGAAGGCAAGAAGCTAGTGAGATGGACGCAACAATTCAGCTGACTCAAAATGAAATGTTTCTTCTGACAGGAAGTAATGTTAACATGTTGAAGTGGCCCAGTCAGAGTCCTGACTTAGGCTGAATTGAGAATTTGTGAATTTAAATATGTGGTTATAGGAGGCCTTTCAACATCAAACACTTGGAGCTAATTGCAACAAAAACAAATGCCTGAAGCCGTATGAATCTGCCTTATCAGCTGATCATGAGTCATCTGAATATTTTTTAAACACCTAAGAGTCCTGGAAAAGTAGGAAAATGCATGCACCATTTGCAGCCTGTTGCAAAATCCAAACGTTTATTCCACAGTGTCAACCAATGTCATATTACTGTAAAATTTTGTCAACTGTTGTCTGACAAAATAGCACCAAATTTTTCAACCATCGGTCCTGAAAGTGTTCAACTTATACAGAACCTCGTCTGAAGAAATCTCCACAGACCACTTGAAAATGTTGCGACTGGTTAAGGCTGAGGAAAGCTTTGCATTAATGAGGTTTGTCTACTAGACAGGGAAAAAAACGGTATGCGTGTCTATATTATCTTTTTATTTGATTCCATTTTGTTGTTAGGAGTAAATATATTTTCTAATGTTCTCAGATTTCCCTAAGGTGACAAAAAAAGACTTTAAAGCTGTGTTTACTGTAGGTCTTGGCTGATAAATTAAGGATTAGTCTCCTTCTCCAGGGAATGAATGTTTGTCCTCTGAAGGGATGGAAGACAACAGCGTGCGCATGTGCGCTGTTTTTGTTTAGGAAGAATGACTCAGCACTTTTTGCTCACTGATTTTCTGAGTGTAGAGAACAAGAGACCTCAGTGGCCCTTAGGTTTAAAGTTCAAACATCAAAAATTGTCTGCAGGGGTTCCATCTAGATAAAAAAAGAAAAAAACAGGATAAAAAGCAGCTGATTTATAGTTTTATTTTTGTTAACCTATGAATGAGTTATTATTTTCACTTTCTGTTTTGCTCCAAGGAAACTGGAGCAAAACAGTTTCCATAATATGCATAATATGCCTTATTATGCATATTATGGAAACTGTTTTGCTCCAGTTTTGCTAATATGCCTTCTGAGAAGGCATATTAGATCAGATTGGCCTCTGACTTCAATGCAATATACATCTGTGTCCACTGGCGGCGCTTTTGTTCCTCTGTAAAAGTAAAAAGACACAGGACCTGCTTTGAGTGGAACCCAGGCAGTAGCAGCGTTAATCCTGCAGAGGGCAGAGTTTTACCACTAAAAACCTGCCTCTGACCCTCACGCCATCTGCACTTTTTCAGTTTTCACCAAAGTGAATAATGAAAAAAAAAATGCAGTATTTCTTTAATTTGATTTGATATTTTCTTAAATTTTGACTTGCAGACTTATTAAATCTCTTCAAAATGCATATGAACTGATTTAAAACTGACGATAAAATTTTGGGGTATACAGAAAAAGCCTACGACTCAGGAGAAAAATAAACCTCATCAGCTTGCTGAAATATTTCTCCAACTGTTACACTTCCATTTGAACAGCGTGAATTATGTGCGGTTAACTTCACTGTATCCAAGTAAACAGCAGCCTTCGTTTGTAGGCACTTTATGTTTCATAATTGACTTGGATTAAAATTCTTGACAGATCTGCAGATGCTTGCACTGTTGTGGCTCCCCCTGTGACTTCATGGGCAAAGCAGATGCCAGAAAATTTAATTAACTGAAATTGACGTTCCAGAAAAAGCCACTGGGGATCTCGCTGCATCGCAGAGTGGCAGTAGCATCAGAGGGAACAGCATTAGAGAGAGACGGGCACAGACTCATGTGCACTTTAATATTATTGGCACATAAACCAGTCTGCCACAGCATTACCACTACTGAGAGGCGAGAGAAGTAATCTTTTGTTGTTAAAGTAAAACCTCCTCCATTTTATTTTGACACCTACTTAAATATTTTTGAAAAGCAGTAATTCCTCCTACACTCCATTTTTGCAACCGCACCCCCCACTACAGTAGCAGGACCGCCTCCAGGAGGAAGGAAAAACCAAACACAACATAGAGAAAAAGCTCCAGATGCAAATCAGATGTGATCTGTGGGAACCAAGCCCAGTCTGCACAGAACCCACCCCAAAATTCACAGAGCCTGAGATCTCTGCATCAACAGCCAGATACCAAAAACTCCAGGACACCGCCACATGTGCTCTTCTTCTTAGTTGAACATGTTTCAGTGGAAACTTTTTTTTTTATTATTATTATTAACAGTCGCAATGTTATATCTGATCTGTGTGTTTGGTGATGTAACGTTTAGACAGTTTTGAGAAAGAAGTTTCATTATAAAAATAAACGGGTGTGACCAGAGTATTTCCCTTCGGAGGTGTGTTTCCACACTGAACAGCTGACTGTGTAAACAGTAAGCACAAATTTGAGCTTTGCGTCAGTCGCCACATGAATCTGTGGCGGTTTCGGGTCGAAACGCTTCGTTAAAAATGAGAGATGACGCAGAGAGGAGTGCAGCATGGGCTGACTGATCAGTCAGGTGATGGGGATTTTATCAGCCAACGGGTCAGCGCCTTTTTCCTCCCAGCCTTCTAGTTTTCTTTAGCCTCTTCTCAGCAGTGATCATCTCTGACTGGTAACATCTGTTGTCAGCTTATATTCAATTTGATTTGGTCCGTGAAAAGTAAAGGGGGTGTTTTTTTGTTTGTTTTTCTCTCAGAAGGAATGACTCACAGGATATGCACTTTGTTCATTCATCTGTCTTCACACAAATACAACCTTGCATCACATCCTACTCTTTGTCTGTTAGGCTTAATGGGATGTTGTCCCCACCCTTTGAAACTTTAACAAGTTCAACTTTTATGGGGAGGCTTTTTCAGAAGGCCTTTCTCAAGAAAAGAGCATCACTGAGGTCAGACACTGATGCTGGACAAGAAGGCGTGGCTCTGCTGTAATTCTCAAAGGTGTTCTATCAGGTTGAGGTCAGCACTTTGTGCAAGGGAGTCACTGACAACAAACTCATGTATTTATGGAACTTATTTTGTGTTTGTGATGCAGTAGATTCAGCGGGTCAATTATGAATATCCATTCCATGAAGTCGGGAGGTTTGTGGTTGTTGATTCCACAGAAGGTTGGCAACTTCTGTTCAACAGGCACCTTTTCATCTGTTGCTGCTGACTCATGTGATTTTACAAGGCCTACCCCTCATAAAATCACAGAGTTGTTGTCATGCCCAACTGCTTATGCTAATATTTAGATGAAAGGAAATTTTACAACTGGACTTATTGCACAGGTTGAATCCTATCACAGTGCAGTGGAGGAATTTACTGAGCTCCTGACAGCGACCGATTCTTTTACAAATGTTTGTAAATGCAGTCTGCATGCCTAGATTCTTGATTCTATATTTCTGTGGCCATGAAAGAGATTGGAACACCTAAATTAAATGAATTGGATGGGGAGAGTGAATACTTTTGTAAAAAAAAAACTGCTTAGCAGTTGCAGCGCGTTTTCCCAGGAATGTTCCCTCACAGCTTCAGTGGGATACCAGTAGATGAACTGTCCTTATATCCCTGCATCCCCTTGTTATTGCTCCTGCGTGTTTGCTTTTAATAAAGTTTGCTAGCCTCCTCTGTCCTGAACTGGGCCGACAGAAAGAAAGCAAAACCCAGCAGGTAGGCAAACAGTGCAGGTAGAGATGGGGTGGCCGTGGACAAACTGGGCACGAAGGAGCCGTGAAGTGAAAGTGCTGGGGAAGGTCACTCTACTGTACAGAGCCGCGGTCTTCAACACAGAGAGCATCACGACTCTGTGACGCTGTCGCTTTTGATCCCGTCTTGTCTGCACACAGGGTTACACTCTTGTCAGCATTCAAGTATAGATACACATAAAATCGCACAGCGACTGTCACTGGCTTTGTCAGGCACACACACAAAAAAAACCTGGATGGGATACAGCACCTGCCTCCAACGCCAATATAAACTCGAGAAATAAAGTTGCAGATTAAAGTATAAACAAAGTGAAAAGTTTCACGCTGTCCTGGAGCATCATTCTGGTAATTGTGCCAGCGTTGTAACTGAAATCCTGTGCGTGTGTGTGTGTGTGTGTGTAGTTTCCATCTCCAAATGTTGTTTTTCATCTGATTCCCACGGGAGGTATTGTGACACCCTGGCTGCCTCCACCTCTGTGGTGCAGCAATTCAGTCATCATGGCTGTTGATGGTTTGTCCCTAATGGTAAGTCATAAATAAAGTTTCAACCAGTGAGGAGAGAATTGATTTCCGAAAGCACAGAGGGGTGCTGGAGATTTATACCTGTTGTCGGACTCCTCTGCAGTGCCGTATATCACCGTTACTGATGTTTTCTTGTTAATTTTATTTCCTGTCCCACCTTTGCCAATGACTGAGACATCTGGAACAAAGTGTGTGCTCTCTTTTTGAACTTCCAAAAGTTTTCTGTCTACATTCTCCGATTACTTTGCCTGTTGCAGCTCATTCTCTTTTGTTCCTCTTAGTTGCTCACGGTGAAATTGATCAAATTTGATTGCACCAGCCTCTGGCTTTTTGGTATTTCTTAATTTTGTTTCATCACTTCATTTCCTGTTTGGGCACCTGGTGTAGTTTTTTTCAATTACAGGAAAAACTTTACCTTCACAGAACGAAGCTGGAATCACAGTAATTGTGTTTAAAATGTATCCAATGATTTTCATTTTGAATAACAAACAAGTAACACAACATTACTTTAACTCCCATTACTAAAAATATAATACAGTGCAAGTGTGAATTTAATGTACCGTGACTATACTTGAATTTTAAGTGAAAATGTTAAGGACAAGCCTAAAAAGTATTAAAAAGCAGCAAAAGAAAAAAATAAACTTTCAGAAGACCGACCAAGATGTTAAAAAAAGCCTGGTTACTTGGAAGCATAAAATGAAAAAAAATTGAGATGAGTCAAGACATAGAGGACCTGAGCTTTAGAAACACTAAACAAATCCATTTTATTGTAGTTGCAATTTCACTTGTAGGTGTTTTCAAGTTGTGCATTTATCTGATCGTCATGCATAAAGGATCTAATCACTTCCTTTAATCCATCTCTCTGATCCTCCTTAAATGGCTAATCCAGCCACAGTGACATATGGATTGGCTTTCACCAGTTTTGCAGATTGTTTAGCCGGTGATTTCATTGCTCCGTTCCTCTGTGTTGAGTCCAACCAGGTGCTTCTAGCCATAACAAACCTGAGTTTATTAATGTTCATTTCCTCTCATCTGTTCGCCTCTGGCTGCCCGGCTCTCCAGTCCAGCATTCCACGCACTTCACTGGAATTAAGGGAGAGGCCTGTGGTGAGGCCGAGACCGAGCTCAGGAATGTCTCTGTTATCACAGCGAGAGACGATGGAGGGAGGAAGGGAACGTAAGGTCAGCGTATAGGACCCCCACCACCGTTGTTAGGTCAACTTCAGCCAGGACCGCTGGAGGTTGTAGTGGTTTCCATCATCAAAGCTTTGATCACCACACAGCTTTTGCTGATGGACTCGTATTACCACAGAGGTGCCCCGCTACTGCCAGAACCCAAAGGAATCTAATTTTAGAGATGTAGCTTTTTTGGATCAATATTTCCTCCCCTATCACTGGCAGTGTCATGTAGATCATGTCACGCCTTGCTAGATGTCACACCATGTTGGTGCTACTCCCGCTCCGCAGTACGCTCCTGATGCAACAGCACTGACTTTCACACTGGAAATGCCTGTGTAAGAACTAAAATTAGTCCTCTGGGTTGTCTTAGCAGGTGCAACATGTAAAAAAAAAAAAAAAAAGCCCTTCCGTGTAGCCACTAAACGTGAGAAAAGACCTAACTGGGTGAATGAAATGCTGTGATAAAGAAGTGTGGCGTTTATCTGAGCTCATGGTTTAGACATTTTAGGAATTTATAGGATCTTTAGAAGGAATCTGTGTCGAAGATATTTTGTTTATTGTTTATCGTCTGCTTTCTGTCTCCTCTGCTTAAATCGAACAGTCTGATTTTAATTGTATTGATGCCAGTTTTATGTGTGCAAGCTGATTTGCATTATCTTTCCGTCACTCTGTCTGTGTTGTGGGTCTCAGTAATAGCAGTAAATTAAAACGGCTTTCAGCACGAATGTTACCAGTGATAGGAAAGACACACAAATTCCTGATTGGTGAGGTAAAACCAAACCAAACCAAACAAAAAAAAAAAAAAAAAACCACTGAGGGTTCTGACTGTCAGGAACCTTAAGACAGTTTAAGGATCAGGGTACAATTTGTATTTTTGACCAATGGCAGCTAGGAGGCTTTGGTAGCAGAGTCAGAAAGTGTTTTGTTTTTTTTTTTTATGTCAAACAAGATTCTGTGTTCTTCTCTTTTATGCTTTCATGGATTTCTTACAGTCTTCAGACTCACACTGCTGCATGCTGTGGATCATAATATGGTGTTCCTGTAGGGGCTCTACTTTTCTGCTCATATTGTAACATAGACATCCTTTGCTGTTTACAGTGTCTTTCCGATTAAGACTTTTGTTACTGAGATTTTGTACAACATACATGTTAGGATTAGGATAAGAGTAACAGCCAGTTTATCTCGCAGCCAGATCAGTCCTGTAGAGCCTCTTTGTTACGCTGACAGTGTTGTGAATTTTAGTGTACAGTACATCTATTCTTCCTCAGGCTTTTGCTGTTTTTGTTCATATACGCACAACTATCTCTCAGTTTTGCAGATAATGGTATAAAAATGCTCTGTGATATGTAGTCGTGTTCATGAAAATGTTGATTTCAGAGGTTTGAGACAAAGGTGCAAATAATGTTGCAATCAAGGTATGCAGAATATTATGTCTGAATGCATGACCACAAGGGAGGCAGCTCCTTTCAGCTAAGAATAGGAAGCTTAGACTGCAATTCCCACAGGCTCTTTAAAAATGTACTAATGGATTCAAAATAAATCTGGCTCAATAAGTCTCAATTCCAGCTACAGTGGTCAGATGGCAGAGTTAGCTTCGAGTCAAATTAGACGAATAATTCTGCCTTAATGCTTTGTTTCAAAGTTGATCAGTAGATTTAACTGGAAAACAAAATTGTTTTTGTGTGATAATTTATGGTTTAGTTTAATATGTAGATTTAATTTATTTAATAAGATGCAATTGCAGATTTCTTCGAACCAACGGTTAACTGCTGTGAGTCAGGTACTTTTTGGTGTCCTGATGTGTCACGCAGTCTGACCTTCCTCCAGGTCTGCTGCCCCTGCATAATACACCCTGACTAACAGCATGACGATACGACTAATCACAGCCTTGTAGCTGTAGTTTGCATAACATTTCTACTCATACACTGGGTAATTAAACTTGTTCCAAGACCTGCACACAACTACAACACGAGGCCATGCTGTTAAATTCTGTGAAATTGTCTAATCTAAGTGAAATATATCGCAAGCCACCAGAAAAATATGGAATTTCATTAAAAGTTAAGGGCTTTCCTTTTGTTGTTGTGCTTGTAAGCTACTTGTCTTGGTGCCTGTGTACACATTTCAGACATTTTTAAAGGCAGATCAAAACTGGCATCAGTGTTTCTGGCGAAATTCATCCAAATAGCTGTTCTGTTTTAGAGCTTCTCCCACTTTGTGTTGTGTTAGTCCCAGTAGGGCTGCCTCCATATGTTGTTTACTGTACATGTCACATGGTCAAGCCAGTGGCACTAGTTCGACTGAGGGGGAGCCCCAGGTGATACAAGAGCTGTAGGCAAACAGACACCAACAACATCTCTACACGGAAGTCTGTTCTCTCAGTCAATACTGCAGCAAACACGACACACACACACACACACACACACACACACACACAGTGTAGATGTAGTTTTTGTTCTCTCTTCTTTGTGTATACTTTTAAAACAGTTGTGTATTGAAACAGAGGATGCTACTCCTATTACAATGAATCTGATATTGTTCTGTTTAGAAGCAAAAACAACGCTCTTTGCTGGTATGACAGTATGGCTGGACGAATCAGAATCATGTTGCAAATGGTGCGTGTCATCAAATGTCGCAGCATATTTGGCATTTGCTGGATTAAGGATATAAGATGTATTTTTAGTCGTAGTGCAAATGTGATGTGTTTTTTAATGATTGTGGTGGAAACACACATGGTACTGTTGGTACTGTTTTGTTGTAAATTTACCTATAAGTTTAGTTCAAAGGACTCTTTTAGATACACGGGTGAACAAATTTGTTGGTACTCCTGTGTTAATGATGTAAAATCTGCGGTGGTGACTCAAATACCTTGAAACTGACAAAAGTCATAACAAATAAGAATATATTGAAATTTAACTAATAAAAATCAGACATTGCCTTTGAATTGTGGTCGGGATCATTTTGGTCATTAACATAGGGATACCAACTCGTATAAGCTCTACTATAACTTCAGATTTTCTTGCATGCAGTTTCATTTTTGCATCTCTACCTGAACTAAATTTCAGAGGGGCAGACCAAGGGGACTCAGATGGACGCATTTAGTTATGTGATTTCACCAGAACGACGTACTGTAGAACAGAACCCGATAAATCCTTGCTCCGCTGCCAGCTCAGTTCGGACCCAGCTCAGGCCCCACAGTGCCCACCACCCCAGCACTGGCTTTGACTGGCTTTTAGGTCTGCTCCCTTTGTGCTGACCTCATCAGGCTTGTCCTTTTAGCACGAAGCGACTCCACTGGCTGGTGGCTCTTTCTTTCTTTTAAAGCAACAAATGTGCTAAAACAGCACTCCATAATCACTTGGCATTAGGGCCCGTTGTGTTGGGCATTAGTGGTTCGAATTGACCACTGGGACATTATAAAAATGAGTCTGACAAGAGAACACCAAAGCTGATGAGTCTGGATCCTGGCATTGGACAGCCAGAGGATTAGTCAGCTAACGCACAGGCTGGGGCTTCTGCAGGGTCGGGTCCCATCGCATCTCATCACCACCAGGCTTGAGGCAACCCCCATGGCTGCTGCATCTCCAGCAAGCCAATGCTCTGCTTCCTTAAACTCATACCCTTCTGTAGGGTTGTCCTTTTTATTGAGGAAGCAGATTCAGCTGTGCTCTGACGATCGAGGCGGTTTCAGTGGAAGGAAAAGGGGGCGATTCAATCAAGATAATTAATGAAACCACAGAAAAAAATCCAAACACTGACTCATGGTGCCGTCTGGATTTAAATAAAGACGACATCACCCTTTGGAAAAAAAAAAACATTTTAGTAGTTAATGTTTCAACCATCAATGAGTTGTTGAGCCATAACAGATGCAGATTCCTTAGACAACAATAGAGACGTCCGGTGCTTGCTTTTATTCTTTGTAGCTTCAATAAAATGTGGGTTACTTTCATCTGAGACTTTGCTTCTGTTGACAGCACAGTTTCAAACATTTGAGTGTCCCATAGCTCATACGGTGCCTGGAGAGGCTTGTGGAGTAGATCATCAATGTCATGTTCAAGAAACCAGCTTGTGGGTTATTCAATATTTGGAAGTAGCCTTCAAAAGATGGGTACAACTTTGGTCATAAAGAGATGAACTATGTCCGCAACAATGCTAAAGAGGACAGTGATGCTTCAACAGTGTTCAGATAGTACAAAGAGGTCCAAACTGAATCAAACTAATTTCCTCCACACCTAAAATCTAAAACTTTCCGGACAGTAGATCTTGTATTGGAGACCCCTGGTTGAAATGAATTCCACATTGCTTAGTTCTAGCGCTTGACTAATTGAGCTGCTTTTACCGCTCCATCTTCTGAAACCAATCTACCTACAATCCTTTGATATCGAACAACAACAAGGCATCTTCACCTTCATTGTGGTTCCTGGACATTTTCTGCTCTTACGTATATTCTCTGGAACTTGAAAGATCATTGTGCATGAAAATCCCAGCAGATTATTGTATCTTAAAACAAAAAAAAAACATGTTATATTTAAATCACTTAAATCCCTCCTTTTCTAACACTCAGCAAGTCATCTTCACCACGTCTCTATTTCTAAATACATCAAAATAGAGATGTATTTAGAAATAGAGATGTGGCAAGCATTTGAACTAGTCTGCCTTATAAGACGGCTGGTGATTTTATTTAATGTAGGAATCAAGTTGAGGACCGGACATGCTGTGAGCACACACAAAAACGTAGCAAGTAAGTGAAACCAAGGATATTGATACCGAGGGAGTAAATTAAACAGAACAGGTGTACGCTTAGGAAATGAAACCAGGTGTGAAGTGAAGCAGAAAACAAAGCAGCAGGACAAAACAAGGCAAGAACAAAAAACAACCTCTCCACTTAAACCCTACAGACCATGAGCTATTAAGCAGCACATGAGCATGGATGCATGTATATCACCCTCAGGTTTGTAAAGACTCTGCTAAAGATAAAGCAGAATCAGGTGTTTTCACTCAGTTAGCCGTTTTCTGATAGCATCTCAGATAATATCTTCAAATAAGTCCCCGTACCTCATTATCACTGAACCATTTAATCAGATTTGCTGCACAGTGACGCTTTGTCTTTGAAGCGGAATAGTTTAACTCACAGAATTACAGCTATACCTGCTTTGCTCATGGGTATTGCTCAGCTTGTTTTCTTCAGCTTCTCCGGTGCCTTTTTGTCTAGAAGCTCCTTCTGTTTCCACTTCTTTGCACCGTGTGAGCAGCTTCATACTGTTGGAATGTAACAGTAACAGGCAGTACCATGAGAGGAGTCATGGAGAGGAGGACATTTGTCTTTTATTCAGGCCTGATGCCCAGTTCACTGCACATGAAACATTCCCTCACTGAGGAGCAGCGTAGTCTGGGTTGGCTCTGTACTTCCCTCTGTTTTCTTATCTAACAATATCTATTGTCTTTGGTGACATCTTATGTTTGTCTTATCTTGGTGATTAAGTTGCTCTCTTCTAAGGTGGCACCTTTTCTCAGCTATCTCGACCCTCATCTTCATTCAGTCTGTTAACTTTCTTCTATTTCTTTTTTCTTCTGTTCTCTGCTCTCTTTATTGTCTTTCTTTACCTTTTCTTACCCTGGCGTGTCTCGTTTTCCTTCCTATTTAATGACTCTGCTCTCATCTACATGTTTGTTCTCTTACAGGTCAGTTAGTCATAATTTTCAATTGGTATCAAAAATAAACTTCAAATTATTTCCTCCCACAGCTTTGCACTTTGGATGAATTTTGCTTCTGGTCTTGGTAAAGGTTTTGACTGTCTGACAGTCAATCAAAAGAGTGAGAGAAGGTTAGTCGATGCAGGGGTTGTCTATAGACACTTAACACAGCGTCACCATCACTTGAAATTAATAAGGAGAGGTGTCAAGTGTTTTTTTTCTCCCGACATACCCACTGGTTCCAATATTTGACTGATGTCACAGATTTACTCACATTCAAAATTTCACACTGTCAGAGTCCATTAAGTGCACTTAAAGGTTTTTAATGTCATGTTCTCCAGAAGCTGTCTGATAATATTATTACTTTAATAATTAGTGATGTCGCTGCTTATGCCTTGTCTTATTTCTTTGATGTACCAATTCCTTGCAGATTGATTCATTGATATCAGCCCCACACTGAAGCATTTCTTCTTAATGGTTAACATTTTCGCTGTGGTTTTGTTTGTATGTTTTTTTATTCTTTCTTCTTTTTTTTCTTTTAGGTTTTACATATTTTCTCAGGGAAAGTAATCACTAAATTTATTTGACAATCTAAAGAGCTAGTCTGTAAAATCAGTGATTATTTGTCATCTTTTGCCTTGTGTAGTAAATTCTTAATTTTGCCAGGCATGATATAAATGTAAAAAAAAAGAGTTGTAAGAGTTGTGAAGAAAAACATTTTTTTACTTTTTATTGTAAATTTAGATATCTTATAGTTTGTTTACAGTACCACACTTTACATATTTTTATCTGTTCTGTGGAGGTCAGTTTTGCAGTCATAAAGATATATACAGACTCATGTCATTCTTCCTATGTATCGGAGAACTTTAATCTCTAATCTAAATCAGGATGTCACAGTGTACTTACAGAAAGTTTTATCACTTTGAGAAAAAAAAAAAAAAAAACTGTTTTGTCCAGTACTGCAGCTGTGCTCATTTCCTTCTGGTTAAAAGTGATAGGTATCTGCAGAGAACAGATGAATGGATGGAGATGGGCTTGAATTGATGTCTGAATGTTATCACACTTGTTGTGTGGTGAATATTTTAAAATATTTACTTCATATTCTGATTGTATCTTACCAGGTATATTTAATCAAGATTAAACATCGGAGGTCATGCTAATCTGAGCATTCACTGCGGTGTGGGGAACGTGCTGTAGTGTAGCAAAGAGCAGGGGTGTTTGACTGCACCAAGACCCTCCTCCTGCCTCTGATTGGTTGTTTCTGACCATGTATTTCTGCATATAGCAGTAAGACTACAAGGAGACAGCAAAAGAGCTTGATTTTTTTTTCCACAGGTTATCCTGTCATGACATAGTGACAATTTTAATAAATATGTAACAATCATATTGTCTATAAAAGTTACTTACTGCAGCTTTAAAGGAGAATAACAACTAAGCGTCTCCCTGAAGTCGTATGGCGAGTCAATGAGTGTGATTGTGTGTGTGTCTTGCGTAGGAACTCTGCTTGGCCGTGCAGACAGATCTGATAACATGGCTGACCTCAGTGCATTGTTTACATTCAACACAGAGCTGCAGCTCTCGCGGAAAGGCTATTGAGGATTTTTTTTGTTTTGATGGCTTTAGGAAAAATTTGGGGGAATTTTAGCTAAGAGTGAATCAGTCTGTGTTGATTTGTTCACTTTTGTAGAAAAGCTCATTGTGAGATGACACTAAAAATAAATCAGCTGGCACTGAATAACTGAAATCTCATTGGTTCCGCAGACTGGCATAGTTTCCCTTCAATGTACTCAAAAACTGTCCAAAATTTATTGCTTAATTTTCTCGGTTTACTTGTCAGGAAATATGTACATGGATCCAGATGGCCAGAAAAAAAGATAAAAAGATAAGATACTGACTTTTTTTTTCTTTCTTCACCAACTGCAGTTTTCGATAGTTTTAGGATTAGATGTGTGTCTGCACTGTGGAACAAACTTTTAACTCTGACAGGAGTTAATTGCTTTCCCACAGCATGACGACATAAAACCTACAGTTTCTCCATGTGCTAGACTCATAAATCTTTGCCCTTGCCTAAAATCAATTACATGCCACTTAAAATATGTGTCGAACTGCATTTTACTGCCTGCCGCCTGCTGTCAACACTGCAGCTGTTGTGTAGCCTGTGTCTGCTGCACTAAACTAAGGATTTACACCATGTGGCATGAATGTTGCCCCAGTCCTTGTCTCAAAACATGTAGAAAATGAATACATCCAGACAACAGTGGAGACAAAGGTAGCAGTAGTAAGAAGAAGAAATTAAAAAAGAAGAATAGATTTAAAAAAAATTAAGTTGTTTCTGATGGTGGGGGGAAAGCGATGTTTTTGTACTCTTTTAAGTGTGTAACAGATTTTTTTTTTTCTGGCTGCATATGATTCAAAACAACTTTAACCTAGACAGGATTCAGATTTTTAGATCAAGGAGAAAAAAAAACTACAACGCTAAAGGTTTGCATATTGAAGGTCAAAGGAACATTCTTTCTTAAAGATGCACAAATAAAAACATCTGATTTTTATGGCCTTGTGCAACAGTCTCTAAGCTAACTGCTGTGTTTGCTGCAGAGCAAAGTGTGTGCATGTGTGATGTTTGGGGTCAAGAAAATTTCACATTTGAAGAAGTTGCCAGCGAATGTTTTAGAGTTTTACTAATGGCTCTTAGGTGTGGTCCCCTGCCTGCTGTGTTTTGTGAATTTTTTGGGGGAAAAAAAGTCAATATGTTGGTCTTGGACTTTACAGAGAAGTGCTTAAACTCCTCTAGATTATCTGATTCAGATCTGACCAGCCTCTCGGCTGAAACCGCCAGCTATAACACTACAGTCATTGTTTGATTTAAGAGACAGACGCTTCAAACAGCAAACCTATTAGACATTTTTACATCTGCCAATGGCAACTAATGCTAGACTTTTCTTTCTTTATATAATCCTTTTAACTGATGGTTAAAAGAATGTTAACCATCAGTGAATTTGCAAAGTGTTGATTCTGCTCTTACGCTCTTGTTGCAGTCTAAATATTCACTGTTACTCCAGCCAGTCAGCTGAACCTTTATTGCATCTCTCTTTAGTCTAACAATGGTGACATGTCGTAACCAGCATGTTTATGTGAGGTCGGGTACTTTTTCACTGATGACATATCTTTGACACAAAATCTTTTTTTTTCGTTTTTTTTTTTTTTTTTTAGTTTTTGGTGCATCTAAAACCATACTAAAGAAATGACAACTCTGCACCTCTTCATATTTTTCATTAAAATTCACATCATTACTTATTCTCACTCTGTCACCAAATTGCTGAGTTGCCTGCATATGCAGCCATGCCAGCGAGTTAGAAACCTCCCATACTATGTCAGCAAGTTCATGCTCCGATCTGTCACTCTAATGCACCTAGATGTGAATTGGCGATAACACATTACCGAGACAATTTTTTTCCTCTTTTTTTTTTCTTCCTGTATGAAAATTTCCTTACATTTGTATGTTATTTCATGAAATAATTTTCCATTTCTGTGTGTTGAGAAGTCACGGTTTTGCTTGTCATACATTTGGAATCACTTTAAATCTAACAAATGTACCACATACAAAAACAAGAAGGTTTTGAGTACAGTCTGTACTTGTTGGCACAGTTCAGACATATTGTAATACTTTTATTTTTTTTAAAAAACAAATAGCACTGGGTTGGCAACCAAATGCTACTTAAGTTACATTTGCTTTGTATGCTGCTGGAACAATGAAGGGAAAAGGTTGAATTGTTGTTCATGAGGTATTTACTGCCAAACCTCTCCCTTGTTCACCCTCTCTCATACACACACACACACACACACACACGCACACACACACACACGAACACACACGCAAACACAGGAATACACAGCACACTGAGCTGAGTGTGTTGTGGATTTTACCTTGGGATTTGACGTATTTTCAATTTACAGCCTCGTTCTGCACCAAACATTGGACTTGTCACACAGCAGGAGAGCATGATGCAATGGCCCAGTTTTTTTTTCCTCTTTACATTTACAGCATATTCAAGGTTACAGGGCATCAATCTGAATACACAAACACCTGTGTTTCTTAGCATTCATATTGATTTAGAGGAAGAATATCAAGCTGCATTAAACCTTTACTAAGCCATCTGTTATGATGCACTGCAGCAGCTCTTATAAAGGTATCACTAAGAAGCAGAGGGAAGTTCAGCCGGGTTCACTGCAGCAGTTTCAATTTTTCCAGATTTAAAGGACACTTCTCTTTTGGGACGAACAAACGTAAAACACAAGATACTTAAGATTTTTTCTTTCTTCACCAACTGCATCTTCAGAAGACGTAAGGCATCCTGATTCACTCCTATCCGTGAGCGACCTGTCGTGGTAAATTTAGTACAGTCAAAGCTTTCCCCCCACCCCCTCCTCCTTATCACTAGAACTATGTGAAGCTAAGTGTCGCTCAAAATAACAGCACTTCAGACTCTTCTCGCACTAGCTTACATTTCTTCTGCAGAGTGCAGTAAATTTAAGAATATGAATGACAGAGATTTCAGCTCAGCCGCTTCTACTTTTAGCTCAGGTTGCTCATATCTGTTAATATGTTAAGTAGAAGCAATGTTATTGTTTTTTTCCTATCTGTCCTGTGCCAGTGTCAAAATGGAAACAGTGGAAACAGATGGGCTTTTACTGCCATGTCAGGCTGTGATTGATGAGCCTGTGTGAGTAGAAACAGTAGACATTTGAAGTAGAAGACCACCTGAGAGCCTTTCTTATGAACAGGTCTTATGTAGCTCTAAAGGTCATGTTTGTTTTAGGCAAGATGGAAATCAAATGTTCTCCTCTTCCTTGGAATAATTTCTAAGTTTTATTCAGAACAATCTTATCTTTTTATTTTTAGCCTAGATTCAGCAACAATCGCTGATGCTTTGAAATGGAATTCATATATTTTAATAAGTTATTAAAGGTTTTTAATCTAACCTTAAAACCTGTACCATTTTCATTTCTTAGATATTTGATATTTTTTGTTCTGTCTCCAGCAGTCATTGGGCAAAAGACAGGACAGGTCCCCCAGTCATGCAATCTAAAACTTCAAAAATACAACGTAAGAGTTAGTGTTGTGATTAAAAGAGCTAGACTGTT
>NW_015113896.1:36821-92862 GCF_001443285.1 Poecilia latipinna | reverse complement strand
ATAAAGTGCTTTTGAATTTTAATTTTATTAGTAATGTCAATCATAGAAGAGCCATTTATGTTTGGTTAGTATCCTATTTTGACAAGCAACGGGTGGGGGGGGGATCAAATATTTAAATCTCGCACATAATTTATTTAACTGCACATTTTGTGTTGATTTTATTTAAGCCTACAGTCTGTTTCTACTGATTGTGATTCTGACTGTATTTGGGGGAGGTAACTCTTACAAAATATGACAAATTATGATCCTTCATAAAACCAACATCATCTCTTACATCTTTGAATCAAATCAAGTCAATCTGAAAGTACAAAGACATCAGTACTGACTCCTGTACTGCCCTTGTATTTTGGCCTTGTATGTTTAAAGCTTGTGTCTTGGATAGGTTACTCTTGGAAAGCAGGTTTTTCATGGTTACATTGAAATACTTTTTTTTAAGTAATTCACATTTCCATACAGTAAACTGTTTACTCCTGTTTAATCAAGATTTGAAAGGACTGTGTCTCAAGATAATAAGCCGAAAATTAATTGATTTTGTTGAAATATGCTTCTGTAAACAACTCTTACCATTCAATTGCTTTAAAACCTGCATTATGAATAACTTTTACACAGTCTACATTGAAAACTTTGGGGGCTTTTGGGGGACCAGACGGTTCATATTATTTAGTCTCTGCTGTAAATTAGGGTCAGGAGGGATCATCCATTTTCTCTGAAGCCTCTTAACGCAGGACAGAAGAAAACATAGAAACAACATCTGCTTGGCAGTCCTGCCTCTCATCTCGGTCGTCGCATCAGCTTCGTTTTTGTGTCATGTGAGTGCTTCTTTGTGCATCAACGGCCAGCAGCTTTAGTTGTTTTTTTTTTTTTTACCAAGTCTGTTTCACTCTACATTAGCCTTTTCGCTGCAGGAGAAGCTGGGTTGAGTGAACCTTGTGATGTGTTCCAGTCAGCATGGGCCTGCATGTTCGCCTTTGTTTCCATGTGCCTGCTCTTCCATGAGAGCACCTGAGCTTTGAAGCCGCCTGTTGTCCAGAAGAGCCATCTCCGCATATGTGCTTGTGTTTGTGAAATAAATAAAAGGGAGAGAGAAAGAGAGAGAGAGAGAGAGATGAGAGCAAGGATGCAAGTAAAGAGGATAGCTTTGATCACGGTGGAGTGTCACAAATGTCTTGTTTCTGTCTGTAAGAACATCTGAGCTGCCGTCACCGTAGTGGATGAAGAGGAAGTGGTGACCGGCGGAGGGAGGATGTTACTCTTGTCACTTTAAATTTGATCGTGACCAATTTCAAGCTCTGGATCTTTGATTTTTGGTTGGATATTGTTTTAAGGGGACACAAGAGTTTTAACTATGCTCAACATTCTTCTGTCAGCACTTCTCGATCCTGAGAGGCGTCTGAGAACTTTCAGACGGAGCGAGAGGCTTGCGTCAATCTTAGTATGTATTATTTCTGTGGATCCAACAGTTTTGTGTGTTTAATGTCTGGTATGTATGCATTTGAGTAAATGATCTTTCTCAGGAAATTGTGGCAGTACCTCATGGGAAATCTTTTGTTGGTTTTTCTATACATTTTGTGTGTTTACCTGATTAAGTAAGGGGGCTTAGAGTTCTTCCGTCTTGATCCTCTTCTCGGCTTTAACGAGCCTTCGCAGAGGTCATCCTTTACTTTTCACCTTCAAGGCATGTCTGCTGCTCCACACTCGTGGTATTTTTGCCTTGCAGGATTACGCGTGGTGGGAATTAACTCCTTATGGACCACCTACACAGCTACCAAGCCCTCCTCCACTCCTGAGGAGAAAAGAAACAGAGGAAGTGATCATTAGGGGGAGTGAGATCTGGGGAATGCGATTGCTCGGTTTGTTTGGAAAAGACAGGGTGTGACTGTGGGTTTATATGCTCTCAATTACTGTAACTGCAGAAATTTTAAAAGTTTAACATTTTGTGTTGCTCTTGTTGTCCAATTCCTATAATGCACATGAGCTTTGCTAGGAACAAACTGTGAAACAATGCAATCTGAGACTGTAGCATCCTGTGGGTGGGGACTGGTTTAGGAAGTAATAGGAACTTAACAGAATGGCTTACGTGGTTTCCTGTAAGGTAACTTATCAACCACAAGTTTGGCTTTTTTCTTTTTTCTTTGCAGTTTTGAAAAATTAATTTTAAACAAACTTATTTTGTGATTGTTCAAAAGAAGAGGGACATAGGCATTGTCTTAATTATACCTTATGCAACTAAGCGTCTTAGCTCACTACTCATATTCTTTAAAAATATATATGTTAAGGCATTATGAGCTATGATTTTGTACACAACTATTTAGCGTGCCAGTGGCATCGCCAGGGGGTCCTTCCTATACAGCAGGATGCTGACAGTCTGATTCACAGCTTCAGGTCTGGAGCTAAATTAAACTTCACAGAATCTTAACTTTTTTGATAATCAAGTACAAAATTTAAACTACCTAAATTACCAAATAAATAAAATAAATTACCAAACCTGAACTGAATAGTTCTATGTTCAACATGTTTTTTAAAATAGTACTTGTTAATATAGTAAGGTCAACAAGTGAATGAAGTTTATCACATCGCATCATAAGTTGTGTTTTATGCAGAATAATTGTTGGGGGAATGTATGTAGTTTGGTTATGTGTGGTAGTGAGAGGTTGGGTCTTTTGCTGCCCAGGGGGCACCATTAATAAGAAAAAAACAAACAAACAAAAACGCAATTACTCAAAATACATGCATTTCTTCCTAATCTTCTCAAAGACGTGACAACAACATAAAAGACACTCTTGAAGTTCTCTTTTGATTTTGTTTTTAGTGTCCCAACATTGTGAGTGGGACTCATTTGACCACACGTGTGAACATTTCTCTGATGCACCCCTGCACTGTACTCCTTTCAGTGATGAACGTTGCACATCGTCTCCCAGGGAAAGTGAGCATTCAGCATCAACAGGGACAGCAGTGTCGCTTCTCCTCATTGTATCCCAGGCTGTTTATCCACAGAAACTACCGAGAGGGGGGAGACTTCAGTCCCGGCGATTTTAAGTAGCTATCAAGGAAGTTATTTAAAAACGTCATGGATAACTTACGCTCACGAGAGTTATATTTAGTGACAAAAAATATTCCTGACACAGTGTAAATTGTCGTGAATGGACGACGGGTCGGGGTTTCTTTTTAGTTTCTGACCCCCTTTTTCTGTGGAATGGTTTGCTCCGCACATACACGACACGGCCGTTGCTCACAGAGCCAAGAGCAGGAGGGGGAGAGGTTTCCTCAGCCTGCCGTAGCCATTGCAGCATACTGTCCCACTGATGCCTACTCTCCACAACTTTTCATCCAGAGGTTAGCCACGGAACGCCACAACGAGGAGAGCTTATCCGTCTTGTTTTATATATATATATATATATATATTTTTTTTTTCTTTCTACCCGACTTTCTCCCATGATACCATTCCCAGCTGGACCAAGGTTGGCGTCACAGTCGGCGAAGATAAGATAATGAACTTTGGACTTCCCGCACGGTTTTTCGTGACATGTTTCCCGTCGTCCCGGATAAAATAAAATAACAACGCAGCCCGGCGTGGCGGCAGCTGCTGGGCGAAAATTGCGCTGGAAATCGGGGGGGGAAAGAACAGCGATATAGCCCAAGCGATTACTCAAAACAAGCGTCGGGAACAACTTTAACCCTGCTGCTGTTGAGGCGGAATAGCAGAGGAAAATGTCCTCCAAAGCTTCAAATAAGGTGGGTACCTGGCCGGAGAAAAACCCAACTCTCAACGTTATGCTGCTGGCTTATGTAATACAATATAATGTGCCGGACGGCCTAGTAAAAGCTGCAATGAGGGACAGCCAGTTTAACTCTACATTAAGAGGATAACTTTTACACTGCTGCTTGTCGTAATGTAATATGGGGAACGCTAGTGGCGTTTTTGTGTTAGTTTTTTTTTGTGCTTTGGTTTTATTTTGAAGTGAACGCCTACTGTCAACTTGTGCTACAACTGGGTGTGCTGGGTTTTCTAAAATAAATCATGAGGATTTTTTTTTTTACTGGTTGCAGCTGATATTGAGCAGTCCTATGTTTAGAGCTGGTCTCAGTAAAACCACCTGTTGATACATAGGGTCCTGGTTTTATTAAAGTTGGGGCTGGGGGATCCTCATAAATCTGAAAAATAAACTCTGCGGTGAGACCCTCTTTATTACATATGAGTGACTGCTCTGTCTGATGGGTTTTTTTTCTCCCAAAGTTTTAATTAATGATCTTTAAGGTGATTGAACCTACACTCAACTAAATCTGTCCTGCCTGAACACCCAGCATTAATCACATTTGACTTGCCTGTCAGAGCTTTCCGTTATATTTGCTGACTCAATAAGTTTTAA
Organism: Poecilia latipinna; assembly: GCF_001443285.1. Taxonomy (NCBI): domain Eukaryota; kingdom Metazoa; phylum Chordata; class Actinopteri; order Cyprinodontiformes; family Poeciliidae; genus Poecilia; species Poecilia latipinna. Next base: position 88,495 of record NW_015113896.1, on the reverse strand, counting down.
AAGCCCTAAAAAATTTTCATGATGACTTGCTCAGCTTTTAGTATCTCCTAAAATAATAACTCATTAATAAGACATCTTCACAGAATTTCCAAACAGGTTCACTTGAGGTTTCAAGACCTACTTTTTCAATTGGAGTCAACTACATCCCCAAATACATTTTAGCCTGTTTAAAAAAAAAAAGGGGTCCTAAAACAACCCAGAAATGGGGGAGAGGGGAGTTTGATTCTCCTTAAAAGTTTGAAAGTACTTTTTTAAAAAACTGGACTAATTAGACTGAGCGTCTGATTTTTTTTTTTTTTCTCCCCTTTTGGGTTTCCCACACCTTCTTTTTTCACTTTGACAAGTATGGAATGTGAATTGTTTGTACGACAGCAGGAGTGAAATTCAGGTTTGGGCGGTTGCTCCAGTTAGACGAAACCAGCTGCATCATGTCAACTGATGACGTTACTGTACTGTACATGATGGCTGGGTCACACCTTCGTATTACTTACTATTGCACTACCGGTCCTGCTTGTAACCAGCCTCCAACGGCCAACGTTTCCACTTGTTTCAATCTTCTTGTGCTTATGATTTTGGAATCTACTCCTTGTGTTTTTGATTGCTGTTTAACGTCATAGTGTGTGTGTGTCCTGAAAGTCAGGTCGCTCTCTAATTCCTTGAATGCAGTAGTCAGAAATTGCATAACACACTTTGCTTCATGATAAATACTTCTTATATCAATGAGAAAACAAACATTTCTTTTGTAATAAGTTGATATAAAAAGAAACCTCACACTTTAAAGACTAAATTTCTCTTCAGGTTTTTGAACAAAGTGTTTCCTGCCTCTTACAAGTGCTGCTCTTAGATTAATGAGTTCTGTAATTTTGTTCCAGACATAAACAGATCAGTTTGCCTGATTCTTAATGACCTGAAGTAACAGTTGTTGTCAGTGGTGTAGTTTAAAAAAACAAACAAAAAAAAAACAACTTGACATGAAAAGTGAACATACCCATGTGCTTTTTTTTATTGATGGATTTATAACTAGTAACTTTTTTATTTATTTATTTATTTATTTATTTATTTATTGATGTTTAATTGATGTTAGTCAATTAAACATAAATTAAAATGTAAAACAAAATGTAAATATGTTTTACATTTTCACATTTTGACTTTTCATCACTAATTGTGAACATCATTAGTAATTTAATTATAAAACATTAGGTGAGGAGGTTGCAATTTTGTTGTGGCAAAACAACTTAATATCAAATCAATAAATAAAAAGAAGATAAATTAAGTCATTTATCAAGCTTTCTGTCTATTGATCCACACACAGAAAGCCTTTGTAGACTGAATACATATTGTGTAGCAAATATTTTTTTTGTTTTAATGAACCAAAAAGTCTGTTGTTGCAGATGAAAATCTTGCACTGTTGTTTGTATTCACAGGACGTTGCCATAAGACAATGAGTGTGCAACAATTGAACTTTTATGTCTTCATGGAGTTTTGTTTCATGGCACAAACCTAACACAAAACATGGCAAGCTAGAGCCAAGATCACTGAATTGTTAACATTTGTCCATTCTTTCTTTGTTAATTAACCACCACTTTTCTGTGAATTCATTGCTCCAGCTTTGTTGTGATGTCTTTGATGAAATCTGCCAGAGCAAAAGATTCACAACACAGAGACTTTTAAAAATTACACGAGCAGAGCAGCGGGTTTTATAATTCAGAGGTAGTTTTACCAAAAACGTTTGGAAGCAGAGGCTAACAATTGGTCCTTTGCAAACATGTCACCTTAGCACGGGGGTGCCCAAAGTCGATCCTCGAGGGCCGGCATCCTGCAACGTTTTAGTTCTCTCCCTGGTGGTAGTAACAACCTTTTCGGCTTGTCAATGTTCCTCTTAGGCCTTCTAATGAGCCATCAGGTGCATTAAACCAGGGAGAGAACTAAAACATGGAGGATGCCGGCCCTCGAGGAGCGACTTTGGGCACCCCTGCCTTAGCAGATTGAGGCACCATGATGGACGTTGGAAGTAAGGGACTTCTTCCAACGGCAAGGTTTCAAGACCTACTTTTTCAATTGGAGTCAACTACATCCCCAAATACATTTTAGCCTGTTTTTTTCTTTTTTTCTTTTTTTTTTAAAGTGTCCTAAAACATCCTTGAAGTGTGGGGGGGTGTTGGTTCTCCTTAAAAGTTTGAAAGTACTTTTTTAAAAACTGGACTAATTAGACTGAGCTTCTGATTTGAACAGAGCGACTAATTTGTCTGTGGAAGTAGCACACAGTTGGGGCTCATTGTCGGCAATATGTTCAAAAGTTGGAAATGGCTTCCTGAGAAACTGACCCGTACCTTCTTCCTCTTGACGTGTTTGTTGATTTGATCAAATTGCTGACTTTGCCTGAATTAACGCCACATAATTTTTATCATTTTGTCAGAAATGGTGTTTCCTGTTACACTGGAGCGGATTTAATGTTACTGTTTTTTTCATACTTGTGAGGCTGCGTGATGATGGGGCATTTTCTTTATGATTACTAATAATTTGACGTGTACCTTCAATAATGCTATATTTGACTTCATTTTACTAAACTTACTTACTTATAAAGTATATGAGCATCAATTTTCATTCCTTATAAAAAGTGTTTGCTGCACCGAGGGCTGCCAGACCTCACAATTGATGGCTGCTATCGATCGCCGTCTTCATTCCTCATCGAAAGGTTTACGATAACCTTTGCATCCTTGCCTGTTTGTGTAGCTTAACATGCAGCACCCTATAACCATTTATACAGTGAATTCAACTAAATAAAAAATTGATTAGACTATCAACTCTGTTCACAGGAATTAATGCACACATATGATGTTTTTACGTCCGTCTTGGCAGAGTGGAACTTTTGCACGCTTGACGTCATGGGCAAAGGGCCAGTCGTATAGTTGTTGACTAACGATTTCTGTTGATGTTGGGAAAGTAGTGGTATTATTTATTTATTTATTTTTTAATCCAATAGGTGGACACTAAGCTATCGTGGATAATGACATTTTCATGTGCAGTGGCTCTGAGGTGTCGCATTAATTCTTCTGATTCATACAAAAATGCATGAAACTGACTTCAGAGCCAGGATGTAACCGTGACCATCAACACCCGACGTTGTATGCAGTTTTTAAATTCCTGGCATGTTGAGCAAACAATTCTTGGGAGTGCAACATTCTCGACTCCCAACTGATGAGGCACGGTGATGAATCGGTATTTGTTTCCTGTAAAGCCAAAGCTGATGATGAACTGCAACAGAATGTTACTGTGGCGTGATAAAGGAGTAGCACTTGTACATCTTTTGGCCTCACGTCTTGGAAGTCAACACTGTTGCAAAAATACTGACAGTGTGTCCTAAGGTTAGAGGGATGTTTTGTAAATGGTTGTGAGCGCTTGGCAAAAGTGAGTAAAACATTTTTTCGTACTCCTATTTTATCTTACCTTTAAATTTTTTGATATGTTATGATTTTTTCTGTTTACATGAAAACATATTATACTTTAACTGGATTGACGGTGATGCAGAGTTCTTAATCAGGCCTCTGAAACAATCTGACATGTTTTTCAAACCATTCTACAAGCTTTTAATTTAATGTTTAAAGTAATGTTGGAGTTAAAAACAAGATCACATAGTAAAAGTGTTTGAAGGAGAATCATGCTCAGGGCATCATGAGTCAACTACAGTGCAGAATAACAAACAGGTTTCCCTTCAGATTGCGGCGAAATTAATCAAGCATTGCGTTTTCTAACTTATACAAAGGTGTGTGGTTGTTTAAATGGAAATCTGTGCTTGAGTAGAAGTGCCAGTTATTGTTATGTTCTTTTCCAAACATGGACATTAATTAGACTTTTGGATATCTTTGGGGTAAGTAATGTCTCTTTTATGTCATCAGACTAATTGAAAACTCCAATTAGTCTGCATCAATTTTCATTCATTACATGAAGTGTTGTGCCGGCTCTGTTTGACTAGACTTCAGCCGTTCCTACCTTCCTCTTGTGAATACACACAAAAGTGAAATGTAACTCAGAGTGTCAGCGATCCCTCCGGCCTTTACACCGGTTGTGTTTTGACTGAGACGAGTGCAGGAAGCATTTGCATTCAGGAGGTTGCATTAATTAAAGTTGAACAGTGAGCCAAGAACAGCCTCTATTTTGCTTTGATGATTGCACATCTCCATTTACATCACTGAAGGAGGGAAAGGCAATTAGAGAACCGCGTGCTAGAGAGAAAAAGACTCCTGATGATGTTTTTGCTCTCGGCCCTAAGCGTCCTATTGTCAGCTCCGAGTGATTAACATGGTAGGAAGGCCTTAGACTCAAAATTATTCCTTTTAAATCACACACGGTCTACAGCTTTTGTGCATCCACCATGTTTAACTGTGTTTGTGTAAAGCATCTTTAAATGTACAAATGAACTACTGGAGTACGTCTGATACAGGTCAGGGAACGTCACATGTTGGGCTTTACAGACCGACGATCTTAGATTAACACACCAGAAACATGCACACACCAATACATAGTCATCCTCAGATGAATAAACAAATCTTTGGAAATGGATAGTTGACTTAAAGTTGTCAGAGAGCGCCTCAGTAGACCAGGTGTGAGCTAGCTCTGAGGTCTGCTAAAGGTTTGCTAGTTGCAGAGGATAGCAGCTTTTCAGGCCTCTGTGTTCAGATTGGCTTCAGTTTTTCTGCCGCCATACAAGAAGAGCATCACATTTATGTAGCGTATGGACTTGACGTCAACAACTCATTGACGTAAGAAGCTGGAAAGCCAGTTTTAAGCATCGAATTCAGCTTCTTAATAAATATCACTTTCCAGTATCATAAATGTTAAGAGAAACCAGCTGTCCGTGTTTTTGCACTGTGAGGGGATTTGGGAGTGTGACCGTTATCAAGGATATCTGACCTGCTTATCCTTGTCATCTCTGGAGGGATATCCGGGCCACATACACACAGCTGGGGGCAGGTTGAAGGCAGATAAGGTGGAAAAAAGGAGGGGAAAAGAGAAAATGCCTTCTCCTGAGGGAGGTGGGGTGATTGGAGAGGTGAAATGGAGAAAGGAAGGAGTGGGAGGGAGAGATGCTCCGACTATAATCTGAGTCACATGGCAGTTCTTAAAAAGACTGCTGCTCTTTTCCTATAATCACTGAACTATAGCTCTTGGACCTTCACATTAATATCTGTTTCAGTTGAAGTCGAAACGAACTCTTAAATGGAGGGTCTTTTTGAAGACCGATTTCAGTTTTATGAAGAAGTGTGATGTGCATGTGTTTTAAAAGTACATTCAGTGTTCTTTTTTTGTCTGATTTATGCCAGACTTATCTCATGGTTGATGTTTTGGAACAAAAAAGCAGGTTTTATCAGCAGAATGAGGTTCATATTCCTCCCATCTTGGTTGTTTTCTGCATATCTTACAAATTCCTAGCAGACTTCCCTCAAGAAGACCTGCTGTTATTTGGCCTTCACTAGAAGTTTTTCTGGAATAAAATGGTTCCCATCGTGTCTCACTGATCTACAGGCACTTCTTTTTTGAGATTAATGGAAATGTCCCTTTGGTTCACTCGGGGATAGTTTCTTATCATCGTCATGTGGCCAGCACAGCAAAGGACACTCTAAGCCAGGCCTGCCTCCTTAATGGCAGGGCAATGCGAAACAGGTCTCTGCAGGGATTTGTCATTCCTACAATTGGCATAAGGGATTTGACGCAGGGTGTTGTGTGTGCGTGCGTGCGTGCATATGTGTGTGTGTGTGTGTGTGTGTGTGAGAGAGAGACAGAGATAGATAGAGGTAGTGGGGGGATACAAGGGAGAGTGCATGTGGCAGCCGTGGCTCAGCTGGTTGGGGAAAAGAGAAAGAGACTGGAACAGATTCATCCCAAGGCTTGTTGCCCTACATGCCTGTACACACAAACACACACACACGCACACAGTCTGCCATGTGCTCATTTGCCTGTATTCCTCAGTATTGTGAAGGCAGATTTTTTTTTCAGTCTGGGAAGCAGTCGTCCGTCTGAAACAATGTTTGGATTTCCAGCTGAAAGGACTAACTTTCTGGAGTTCAGCTTATAACAATTTTCTAGACAGGGAGTTTTCCTGAAACATAAGAGGCTTTCTAACTCAAGCAACGAACCGTTTCAATCCTTTCAGTGCTAACGTGCGCACCAGTTCCTTTAGAAAGTAGCACATAATCACTAAGTCACAGAGATTTAGCCGTTTCTTACACTCAAAATATTCTCCGTCATTTGTCTTATGTTGTATTGCTGCTAGAGATTACATTTTGCTTGTTCAGAGCAGATTAGGATTTATCCTACGTATTTTTCTTTCTTCTTTGTTGACGTTACTGTAACGGATATAGCAAAATATGGTATTGAATGTCAAATGCAACTGTCTAAGTTGGGCTTTACAACCAGCGGCGGCTCTGGAGCCACATTTTAGACCTCATACAATAACTCTGAATAACCTTGGCTAAAAATGACAAAGAACCAGTTCATGTCTTAAATGTGTAACAACATGCAGGTTCGAACAGTTTTTCAATTGTTTCTGGGAAGAATAGCAACAAAACAAAATGATTCAAAAAGTTCTAGTAATATTCTTTTTTTAAATTAATTTTTCCCGTCATTAGGTTGGAAACCTGGCGCTTTATTAGTTTTATTATTCACATCATCACTATCCCTTACAATAAAATGTTTCCATCCTACTTTGAGGAAAATCCTTGTGTTTCTATAGCTAATATTTACCATTATATTATTATTATTATTATTATTATTATTATTATTATTATTAATTTTATTCCAATGATCATGTTACATTAGTGACTTTTCGTTTGTCTGGACTGAAGGTAGAAATGGGTCTTTGGATTGTAAAGCTGGAATGATTTATTGTAGTTCCATAACCACATTTCTAGTACCAAAAATGACCATTTCACGAGGAAGAACCCTCCGAGTGTGGCTAAAGCTGTGCTGCAGCTTGTGCTCTCTTTGATGTCGTTTACTTTTTCTCTCTTATTACCTTTTCCAGCTTGTGCTGATGGTGAGATAGTTGGGACAATGCAAGACGCACCGATGTGGAAAACCTATAGAAACGGCATAATTTCTGCCGTTAGTGTGATTTTTAAAAAAGGGAGTGTGAGAGTGGACAGGTGCTAAGTGGATTCTGTGATGTCTGCATTTAAACAAGAGTAGCAGAACATCTCAGCTTGCAGAATATCTGTGTAAGTGAGTTCTGTTTTATTGTCATTTTGTTCTGGTTGTTCCCACAGTCTTGAGATGATGGTGCATACTGCACAGACATGGTGGCACTGTCTCATACAGACATTGTAATTTCAATAAATACATGTCTCCTCTATACAGTATGGAGGTAAGAGGTACCTAAGGTAAATAATGAGGTGATTTTGAACACATGGATTCTCTTTAAAACCCATTGACTCGCAGTTTAATTGAGTCTCTTTATCTTCCCGAGGCCTGAAACTGAAAACTCAAACATTTATCAAGTTTTCCAAAATCATTAACTTCTCTTAAGTTATTGAGTGCTAAAAGTTCTGAATTATTGGGTGAGTTTGGACAAGTATTTATCTGCAGACTGTGGTTTTGCACTCCAGCCTTGGGTACAGCGACTCCACTGCCTGCAGCCAATAACAGTGTGTGAGACTGCATAAACTTATCAAGCAGACAACATATCTGGCTCCTGACCGTCTGCTTGTTTGACCCAAGCTACTCTGAGCCCTTCCTGCTGTTCCTCATCTGATTCATGTTCGCTTTCACTGTGGACCAGCTTGCAGTGCTACAGAAAGATGACAGATGCTTCTAGTTGTAGCATTGTTTGGCACTTGCAGTTTGGGATTTTTCTACCTCTTTGCTCTCTGGCCTGTTGGTAAGCTCTGGCTTTATCTTCAGTGTGTCTGCAAAAAGCCTTGAAGTCTTAAATTCATGCATTTAAAATTTAGGCCTTAAAATGTATTAAATTCATCAGAAAACATGTAAGTCGACCTTAAATGCGTTTATTGCAGATCTTAAATGTTGTCGTATCAGGAGGACTATTTAATCTCGTGTAATGTCTGTAGTTTATTTTTCTTGTGGGACTTTTCTGTCAGACAAAATCACATCTTCATTACATTCTGTGACTCGTGATAGTTGAGGTAACTGCCAACTAGCTGCTAATAAATCCCTTCTGGCTAGCTTGTTTTTTTTTTGTTTTTTTTTTTGCTTTTATCATTGGTAAGTTTGTTGTCTGGTCGACCTCCATCTTTGCTCACTTCTGTTGCTAGCCAGTGCGGTGCGAGAAAGCTTGACACTCTTGTGCATTTCTGCCACAATGGAGATTACAAATTTCATTCATAGCTGTCTTAAGAAGTCTTAAATTTGAGTTGGTGAAATCTGTAGAAATCTTGGTTTCATCAGATTGAAAGGATCTTATAATGTTGGCTTTACTGAATTACAACAGACAACTATTACAAATTTACTGTAATTCCTTCTGTCTGTCGTTCACTAAGTGCACTGATGGGTGTGGGTTATCCTAGTAGCAAGTTGCATTGTGTTTCTGTGCTTGTGTATCTTGTTAAAAAATGCATGGGCTCCCCCTGTGTCTCTCATCCTCTAGTATCCTCCAGTGAAATGGGAATGATGTAGTCAGATAAGTGCTGGGAAAATGGACGCTCCTACCACAGTAACTCATTAAATCTCTATAGATTCTGCCCCACAACATGCCTATTGTAACAAAGTCCTCAGAAGGCTTGGGAATGCCATCGAGTGGGCTTGGCCTCATGTTTTATGGGGCCACGTGACTGCAGCTCTCCTGAGTTGTGGCTCAGAGTTACATAATGCCAGGGATGTTGTGAAATTGGAAAGGCGTTGTGTTTTTCTGCCTCAAATATTCCAGTTGTTTGCTCTGTGTCAAAGTTATCCTCTCGCAGCACCTAAGTAATCATCTGTAGTTTGTGGAGATGTATTGTTGCACATTAGACTCTTTGTTCAAGAGTTAGTTATTTTTACTTGTTTCTAGGTACCTATGAGCATCTTATTGACTCCTTTGTTTAATTTTTGAACATTAGGTTTCGTTTGAAATGAATAATTTACAAGTATGAATAATGGCTTGTTTTTTTTTACAGATGGGTGGTCTAACAAGCTTGTACTTGGACTAAGTGGCACTAAAAATAACTAACAAAGTAAGAAAAAACAATTTGAGACTGTATGAAAGGGGGGAATATATTTGAATATAAAGGAAAAAAATATTTCCATTATTTAGACTTTATTAGATCAGTGAAAGGATCACAGCTCACACTAGGACAATAAATGGATAATATATATCACAATAAACACATGATCATTATCAACAGATATATCTGATGGAGTATTCAATATATAATATTTTCTATAGGTGGATGTAGGCAGAGGAAAGGCTTTAGCCACTCAACCTCTCACTACTAGCTAACCAAGGTTGCTGGCAACAACTAACCCACTCACTCTTTGGTAACCTAGCAACAACCTTTAGAGTTACTTGAGCAGCAGCAGTTTCAGTTTTTGCCATCATTCCTCATAACTTCTTAAAAACAAAAAATGGTGGATTGAAAACTGGATAGACCAGTTTGGTAGTATTTTAGATATAAAAAAAAAATCAATAATATCAACAATTGGCGATATCAACTGATATGAAATGTGTTGCGATAAATTTTTCACCATCGGTCTTCCAGCTCTACCTTAATTAAAACGGGTAAACCTGATTTAGACATAAGGTCTAAACGGTTTTGTTTATAAATAGATATAAAAGTCAATAATATACATATAGATATAAATGTCAAGATAAAATGTATCTAACATTTTTGGAAGACATACGTCTTCCTTTTTTTTTTTTTTTTACTTTAATCATTTTATTGTGTAACCATTTTCTGCTTCGTTGTAGGTCAAATTGGTCACAAAACTTCATTTAGTGGATGCTGAATTTTCATTATTTTATTTCAGCTCTGTCCACATTTGCTTTGGCATTTTTCACACCAGTGCAACTTGTGCAAAGAACAGACTCAAACTGACAGCAAACATCCTTCTTTACATCCTAGTGAGTGAAGCTAAATACTCTGTTTTTCGTGTCATCCAAACACATCCACATCCTGTAAAGCGATGTATTTTTGAAATCCATCTTCCCTTGGCAAGCTCTCTGTATCATAAACAGTGTGCAAAAAAAATCTATTTGAAATGTGACACTGATGCAGTTTTTTTTTTTTTTTTTTTTTTTTGAGACGATTTACTTAATGTTTTTGCTCTGACTTCAGCCGGAGCTTATCAGTGTAGATGCAACAGAACCTGCTGAATTTACCCTCAAACATGCTTCTTTTATTATACAGTGTAAGCACAACACAGTGTAACCTCTTCATCTTGTCCAAATGTCAGACTTGCTCCTGTTGTCCTTTTGTCCCTTTTCCTACCGCAGAAAAGATAATTCAGGTTTCTACAAGATTAACTACTCGTTTTAACGTTTGAGATGTGGCGTATAGACTTAATAGGGTGGTTTGCAGTGCTGTAAAAATGTCACTTTACAGATTAGTTTTTGCTTTTGTTGTCACACAACTGAGGCCAGCACACACATTTTAATTTTGGAAAAAGATAACCTGAGGAGATACAAAATGCAGTTTCCATATGATTTAATTTAAAAAGAGAAAAGACTTGATGTAAAAAAGTAAACGTATGTAAAGCTTCACTCTACATTGCAAATATGTCATTATTACAATATCGGTGTGTGCACCACTTATTTTGGAACAGACGGTTTGAAGTGCAGTAATTTTTGGTCAGTCTATTCAATGTGAAATAAACATGATTTTTACATGCCAGTGTAATATTCAGCCAGTTGGACGGAGTCTGTTGGCACCAGATACTCGCACTGACACAAATGATATTGCCCCAAAATGCTAAAGGTCAGAGTGATGGAAGCACAGATGAGAAAGACAATAACAGGCATATATGACAACTATTATCATCATCATAAATGATCAAATTTCTGTGATTTATCACATTTAAAGTTTAGTTCATTTTTGTTTGCCTGACTCAGGCCTAAGTACTGTTGGATCTGTGGGTTCAATAAAGTACATTAATAGAAAGCAACTCATCACAGCCTGACTTAAAGCAATTTATTACAGATGAGACACACAGTCTTGACACCTAGTAGTCTGGAAATGGTCTGGACAATCAAACATGGTGGAGACAATGTGATGGTCAGGGCTGCTCTCCTGCCCCACAGATTCGCATCAACCATTATTTATACTCTATATAAGAAAATCCTGCAGAAAGTTGAACAGTAGTTCAAGACCATCACCTCAGACATGACAGGCATTAAGACATCAAAATGCAGAAGAAAATGATGTAGAATAATTTAGCAAGCTACATAAATATGCTAGTTCTTTTTAAACATTTAAAATAAAATCTTCTTATATATTCTAGCTTTTTAAAAAAATAAAAAACAAAAACTTTTTGCTTCTTTTTGAAGTTCTCAATTAGAAATCTTGTGTAAATGCTGCCTTAAAATCGACTTATCATTTAAAGTCTGTGTTGATACTTACTGTAACTGTGTTTAATTTAATTAGTGTTGATTAAATGCCACGATAAGACCCACATGAAGGATTTAGAGCTCAGCTTGGGAGCCACATCATGTGTGGAAAGCTCTGCAGGGTTGTAGATGCAGCACTCTTTACTCAGGATTTCATTACGCTGCCTGAATGTAACCTTGTCCATGTTAACTGTACTAAACCAGAACAGTTGCTTTCTGTTCTGGTTTAGTACAGAACAGACAGAACAAAAATTACCTTAACTGTTGGTACAAATTTGTGATTAGAGGAGATTAATGTGAAACTTGGTTTGACTTATCTTGGTTTATGTGCAACTATTAATGTGAGTCATGAGTGCAGCTTGAAATGTTTGTTCTTAAGTACTTAGCAAATACATCCTGGCAACATACTGTATGCCACAACACATGTAACCTCCGGTTTCTGTTGATCAGTCCTGGATGGAAAACAAAACCGTAACCATGCAGCGCTATTACTGCTGCACATTGTAAATCCTTTTTCTCCATTGTAATTGAAATCAGTATTTTTCTATTTTAATCCAACAAAAGAATTTCGCCGTTTATCTGAGGCATCTTTCTTATTTTGTGCACTGGGCTAGTTTTACAGAAGAAGTAAAAAAAAAAAAAAAAGGCTGGGAAAGAGGGGTGTGTGGGGGGAATGAAACGGAGCAAGGTTGCAAGGTTTTGGCTGAAACTGCATGAAGCGAGGGAAATTGTTAGGAATGAGGAGAGAGCAGAGCGAAAGAGGCGGAGCCTCATCGTCTTATCTGCACATTCCTGAAGACTGTGTTCGTGCCCGTGTGTGTGTGTGTGTGTGCGTGTGTGAGAAGGGAAGGGCCAGCAGGGAATGCTGATAGTTGTGTGTATGTTGATTGGCTGAATCCAGTTCCAGAGCTGGATCTGGTTGACATGCTCTGTGCACTGGCTTAGAGTTTGTTACAACAGTCACAAAAATAAATCCAGGTCTCTCTGTATGTGTGTGTGTGTGTGTGCGTTCGTGTGCATGTGTATGCCTGTGTGTGTTGCATCGTTAGTCCTAACCAAAGCTCCCAGATGGAAAAAAAAAGGCTATCACCTACGTGTCCTTGCAGAATTTAACACATTCCCATCACATTTGTACTCCCTCTTATCAGGTAGCCTGCACACATAGTTGTAAATAAGTTAAAGTAGGACAACCAATAAACGTGGCTATGAAACATGTTTACTGGGATCATCTCACAAAACTGTCCCTCTACTCTGCCAAGACATCAAAGATTTGTGGGCTCATTTTGTTATGTAATAGGATCTCATTTGAAAAGGGCAACAACAGTTCACGTATAGCCAATCCCAGCACTGTTTCTTCTAATTCTACACACCCAACTAAGATAATTAAACTCCTCTTTCTAAGCAAAAACATCTGTTAGCCCAACCTTTTGTGAGAAGAGGTTGAGAAAATCCCAGAAGAAAAACCTGCTTTCCAAGAGGTGTTTGAAACATGTGAGAAACCCAAATCTCTCGGTCAACCACTAAGAAGGATCGTGGAAAAACTAAACGGAAAAAATCAAAACCGAACCAGAGGTTACTGTTCTCCTCTGTAACCTCGACGCTTCCCGTTTCTCTGGGCACAAAAAAAATTAGTGTGGTTGAGCTGAGATGACTTTGCTGCTGGATAAGCCGCCCAGGCAGGGGTAGCCTAGCCTAGCTTAGCTTTGTGTGTGTGTGTGGGTGAGCACTTGCTGCTCTATCGTCAGTGGAAAAATATCAGCTGACCAAGACCTTTAAATAAACATGGGAATTTACATTTCAGTGGGATGGTAAGCATATTAAATACTGCTACTTTTAAAAATCTGATACGTCGAACTATAAAAACAAAAAGACAAAACCACAAAAAGTATATGCAGAGAAATGCATGATCTTTTACATTGCAAAAATGTGCAAAGTCAGCATGAAGCCTGTATAAGTAACAGGAGGATACGGTATAATTCTCATCCCAGTGAGAACTCTTATTAGCAATCCCAAGAATTTGTCTTAAAAACAAACCCCCTCTTCTAACGGAAAAGACAAGAGAATATGCCAGTGATGCATTTCAAGCATTAGCAAATCGCAACAAAACATGACTGGAAGTCGGCTAAAGCTTATCTTGCCACCACACAGTGAGCAGCATGATAAGGGTAGAAAAAAAAAAAAATCTCAAAACCACTGTGCTGGTTTGCTGCAGCACAGGCACTCTGGGAATATTTACTCTTTAAAACAAGCATTTGACAAAACAATTAGACAAGATCAAGATAGTTTTCTGGCAAACGCACTCCTGGTGAGTTTGGCATGAAACAAATGATGAATAAGGTAAAAGCTTCTTATACCCCTGTTTAAGTATGGTGGTCAATCTGGGATGTTTGTAGGCACTTTGCCTTCTTAAAGCCCTGGCAAGCTTTTTTAGAGTGCCTGGTATGAAGAGGTCTTGGATTTGTTTTTCATAAAAAATCTGCAGCTGTGGAAATGAAGCATCATTGAAAAGTTTGACAGGATGATTATCCAAATGAATACTGAACACCGGCATCTTGAGGACTGGATTTGGACACCTGTGATTTGGAGAGATTGTTCAGAGATTAATACTCGAGTTCTGTTCCATCCGTCCGTCTGACGGTCCACCCGACAGATACAGTGGACCTCAGAGGAAAGCATCACTCAGATTAACGTTTTAATCCAAAACCCCCAGATTATAGTTTTTTTATTTATTTATTTATTTTTTATTCCCATCCTCACCATTCTAGTAGCGAGTGTCGGATCATTTCCAGTCAGAGGTGTGCTTGTCAGAGTGTGTGATCGCTGTGTGTTGTACTGTTGGGGAGTCCTGGTGGAGTCCTCCACTGCCTCACAGAGCTGTGGGACAGAGCAGTGCTGCTCTTTGAAACTAATTAACTCAAGCACATTTGAGCACGTCAGCACAGCAGTACATCACTGCTGACTGAGGCTCTGCATCATAATCATCATCTTCGTCGTCATTTGCCTATTGGCTGTTTGCCCACCGCTGCATGTGTGTGTGTGTGTGTGTGTGTCTCTCTCTTCTCTCCTGTCGCACGAGCAACCTGCCCTAAAAAAATGGTTACTGCTGAGTTCATCTGTTTAACACTTGAGGTGACAACAGCTATTTTGTGGACGTTGTTATTACGGTATGCTGCATTGCTCTGCAGTCTAATCTGAAAGACAGAATGTAAAAGCTTACATTAGAGGCTTAACATGGCATGTTTTGGCTGCTGAGTGCTTGCCCTCCAGGAAGAGCATGTGTGTGTCCCTAATTATGTTCTTTTGAGTATGCTCCTCCTTCTTCCTTTGAGTCCAGTAAAAGTGGAGATTTAGTGTCCGTGAAGCCAGTAGTTATTCCTCCTCATGTCTCTCCTGTGTATTTAAATAAATGCACAGTTGGTGCTCTTGTTTTATGCAATGACCGTTCGCTATCTAAGAATGACTCAAAGTGAGATATCGGGCCTCTTTTTAGGCTGCAGGTCACAAGCCGAGGTTAACTGAATTGGGAGAAGTTTCCAATGGTTTGGCCCACGATTTCTCTGGAAGCAGGCGCTCTTTCCTGCAAACAGGAAGCGGAGTGTTTTCCTGTGTGTGCTGTGACTGCTCTTGCTCACATCCTGCCTCTGGCTATCAGAGAAGTCCAGACACATTGACCTAAGGCTTTGTCAGGATTTTGCCTTGCACTTGTCACCAAGACATTACTCTGTGTAGCCTGTTGCGCTGTATTTATCTCCACACACCTCTAAATATAACTTTGTGGGGGATACTTGAACAAATTGCTCTGACTCCCTCACTTGATGTCAAGAAGCACAAGTGCTGAGCTGTTCACTTTTTTTTTTTCCCTCAGCCTCACCCCACATATTCCTCCTTTGTGTTTGTATCAAAAAGAGGTTTTTGGATTGAGTTTTTGATACACCCACAGCACGAAACATTCCTGTGGTTCCAATAAAGGGAAGGTGGAAGAATGGAGGCGGTGAGTAATGAGCTAGTGTACAACAGCTGCATTGGTGAGGCACTGACACGGAGCTTGTTTTTAACTTTTCCTGAACTCCCTGGAGCTTGTGTTTTTACTCATAGGATGACCTCATTGTCACCTGTTGCTGCGGTGCCTGTTTAAAAAAAAAAATCCTGGTTAGTTTATAACAGGAAAGGGAGACTAAATTTAGTTTCGGGATGTAATTGACACCTTATGTCCCGAGATGGTGTACAATCCAAATTCTCATGTTTGTGGTTTTCTCTGAATGCCTACAACTCCTAAAAAGTTGGTGCTGTATGAATGAATTTGGTATAAAGTTCACACCTTCGTATAATAAAAAGTTCAGGTTATTTTTGAAATCATCCAAAGCGGAGATGCACCAGTCAGCTATAGATTTGAACCAATTTTCATCTGATTGGATCTGATCAGCAATCCAGACTAGAAAACTATTCATTAAATCAGTCAAAACTAAGAACTTCTGCTACTTTCTGTTTGCAAACCAATTACCTACTTTGATTTAAATCTTTAGCTCAGATAAAGGTTAGAAGTATTTGCTTTATTCAGCTTCAAACTACTATATCTTCCAAGAACATGCAGCACATTTTTCCATCTTTCATAGAGAGAACAACATCTGAAAAAGCTTCTCGAAGCTGAAAGATGGCCAGAAATCTGTGTTGGCCACAAAAAGACTAAACAAATAGGCCTGTCGCAGAAACATATTTTGTTGGACGATAAATTGTGCTAGTAATTGTAGCGATTAATTTTCATGCAACGTATTGATAATGGCATAATAATGCAAGTTTGTTCTCTCAAAGACCAATAAACTTTGATTTTGTAAAGAACACTGGAACAGAAAATGAAACGCACACCGAAAACATAAACACAATGCATTATGATATCTCTGTGAACAAAGTTGCCCTTGAGAATCATCAGAATAGAAATTATTGAAGTCCTTTTAATTTATCATACAATTAACTAATTAGTTGATTAATTGCTTACTGCGCCAGGCTTGCTAATCAGTGCGTCTCTTGTCTACATGCAGCAGGAAACCAAAGTGCGAGCTGAAGGGCTGCATGTCCTGAGTCCATTAATTATGCAGCAGACAATTATTGTCCATTTCATCATTAACTTCTACCTACTCGGTTCATAGCTATGCCCAGAAAAGCCGGATTACTCTCTGTCTTTGAAGAGCTGGAGTGTGCCGTTATCGTCTCTGTGTTTCGATGGGGAAGGCAGAGCTGCAGCTTGCACAAAGAGGCCCTGTAGAGTTAGATTATGGCTGGTTTCTGTTTGTGCGTGCACATGTTTACGTGTGTGTGTGTGTGTTGCACAGACAAATGCATATGTGTGTGATTTGGTGGTTGCCCTTTGTTTCCCTGCCCTGGGCCTTGCTGGCCAGTGCTCAAGCCTGACTAATATGCATGTATAAATACACTATGCTGCCGTCAGTTCGCGCAACATCAAGCTTACCATTGTTTCACACAACTCTGTGACTTCAGAGATAAACCTCATTCTTTGTTGAACTCACTGTTTTTGCTATTGTTATGATGCAGAAAATGTGAGGCCCTCGTGTTTTAGTTTGTTTGGCCCTCCCCAATAGTCAAAAGTCTTTTTATATTCTTGTAGTAAAGTACATAAGGTCTTCAATTCACAAAATATAGCATTTTGTTATTAAGTAGTTGCTTTGAAAGGCTTCATGCTTGGTGGACAAGTTGGGCGATTAAACATATCATTAGTGTAAACCCACTCAGTGACTTTAAAACAATGTTAAATATTGTCTGTATCTGGTAGAGACCTAGTTGACATGTAGCTGGATGTCTTCACTTTTGGCCTTTCATTCACACAAAAACGCTGTTTAATTTCACTAAAAATAATTATCTATAGTAACTCCAACCAAAGTGGAGATTTTAGAAAGCTCCGTATTTGTGTTGGCGTGTGTACCTGGGAAAATTGATATTTTGGGTGCTCTTTAAAAGTTCAACGTATAGTCCCTAACAGAAAGTTTTGGTTGTTTTGAAGCAATCGAATTGTCTGACATAGGCTTTAGTTTTGCACTCCACTGCTCTCTATGCCTCTGGCATGTTTAAAACGACACTCGGAGGTGGATTTGTGTGGGACTGTGTGGGTGAAAACCTCTCTGAAACTCATCCTGGGTCCGATATTTTTTCAAATGATGTGGCCTGACTGTGGGTGATAAATTGACATTGAGGGGAAATGCCTCCTTACTCTTTCAAGCATACATTAACTCCATTATGACTCAGACTTCTTATTGTATCCCCTCCCTCACATAGTTTATGATCAGTGTGTGGAAGTCTGTACAATCTTTTCCGACTAATTGGCACTGAACATTTTGTACCTTTTCTAAAAGAATGAAGAATATTATCTGCGACTGCCAGAGAGAATAAACTAATAGGTACTGAGAAGGTCTATTGCCTTCTCAGTGACGGAGACATGTAGCTCGTCATTGGCTACTTTATATTAAAAAATATAATAGAACATTACCCCATAACCCAAGTTCAACCCATAGTTCAGTCCGAGGGACAAGACCACCTGCAGGTCATATGAGCCCAACACGCTGTTGTTTCTCATGGCGTACCCCCTTACTGTCTGCCGGGGCTAGTGGATGAGTGAATGGGTGAACGGATGGATGAGTATATCACAAAACACTTCAGAGGAATGGATGCGTTGAGGAATGCCGTGGTTAAATGGGTCAGGTCCCCTGACACAATGGTGGCTTTACTGTGTGATACGTCGGGGGCAGATGGGAGGGTAGAGAGGGGGAACACACCCATGGTCTCTGTGCCAATTATGGACATAAATAACTTCCTCGCAGAGCTGCCATGGAAATTAGGGTCAAAGGGTTAACTCTATGTCCAAATAGCTTAGGTGGACTGATTAATTTCGGTGAGTAGAAGTGGGGAACAAAACAGACCTGTTAATAGTTTAGTATGAAGCAGTACCACTGTGCTTGAGATTTTCAACTGCATAAGATGACTGTGAGTAATGTATTCAAACTGGTCACCAATCAAGTTTCAGCTCTTTAGGCATTCCTGAATATTTTCCACACTTTGTCACGTCGGATTCTCTTTCTTCCTGTTTGTTGTCTGTTTCCTTACAAAGCTGCTGTATTAAATGTCCCGACCTGTCAGCAAACACCAGACGCTCTTATCAGGTGTCTCTCGATCCCCACTGCAGATGGCTGTTGTGCAGCGTGCAGCTCCAGTAAACTGTATATTTAGAATCGGAGAAGGTGATGACACTAATGACCATGGTGATGTTGAAGATGACGGGTGAGAAGGTTTAAAGATTAGGTGTTGATTAGAGGGTGAGGTGGCAAGATTATCACGATGACAGGGTGGACACATGACATGTTATTTTAAATGGCCGAAAGCAGCGGTAAATTAGTACCCTTTCCATGTGCGCTGGTGTTCGTCTTGAACTCCGCCACAGACGGTTCTACCTTCACTCCCTGCAGGCAGTCAACACTTGCTTAATCAGCAGAAGAGAAGTCGAGTGAAGCTGTAATTTAAAGGACGATGTAGTGTGCACCCTGGATGTTTCTGCTGCTTGATCAAAGTGTGTTTGACCTGCTATTAATAATAGAAAAACAGTCTGATGACTAACATTTGCCTTGGAACCAACATTAAAAATTGAAACATAGAAAAATCAGAAAGTTTTTCTTTGACAGATCAAACACTTTATGTCCGTTTTGCCCCCCTTTTTCATTAAATGCAAAACACCATTTCAGCTTTTTGCATGCAGATCTAAAAGTGAAGGGATCTCTATGGATACGTTCACACCAGCCCTGATTAGTTTGCTTTAATTGAAATTCCAGTTTGTTTGGGGAGATGTGAATGTGTAATCAAGCTCTAACGCAGACCAATAAAAGCGAACTCTGGTCCGTCTAAAAATCTAGGTCTTGGTTCGGTTGAAGTGAGATCTGGTGTGTTTCAAATGTGAATGCCAAATGGACTGGAGACCGCTCCAAAAGCAGGAAGCAAACTACAGCGTAGGGCATTCTGGGTAAATAAAACTAAAACAGATGTGTGAGTCTAACGCTAGCGGGAGAAATGGCTCATTGTTTTTTGCCAAAAACAAAAGAGAAATCCCAGAATATCTGATGTCACTCCATTTTTGTTTGCATTGTGTGAAGAGGAAAGAAGTTTTCATGTTTTTTCCTTCGATAGTTCTTGTTGCAGCGCCACCCACAGACGAGGAGGTAAACAGGTTTTTCCCCAGGGCTTGGTTCGTTTGACGAAAACTAACCGCACCTGTTGAAAAAGTAGCAAATGTTGCAATTTTGATCCAGTCAAATGTGAAAACATTTTGACAAATTTTATGAAATAAATAATTTTTTTATTCTTTTATTTTTGTATTACAATGACAATCCATCAAAGGGAAAATTGTCTGATGACAATCTTTGGCTTATTTTATTCCAATTATTTGATTTAAAAAAAAAAGATCATATAAAATGTTTTTACAAAAAAAAAGTCCCTAGGAAAAATACTGGTCAAAATTTAAATTGGCAGGTCAGATCTGCCAGGAAAAACATGACTGGTGGGTCTCTGCTTAAAATTTTTTTTGTTGAATTATAGCCTAATCATGTACGTGTTGAAAACTCTTTGTTTTTTTTAAGAAGTAAAAAGAGAGGCTTGTTGCTGGATCCCTTTTCAGGAAAAACTGACCAGCTTGGCAGCCTAGAGGAGCAGATAACTACCTCAGTTGCTTCAGTTTTCCCATATCACCTTGCCAGGAATAACATTGGAGTGTTAATTCACTCGGTGGGATCCCAGTCAACATCTGACAAGTTTCTAACCAGGCTGCTGTCACTCATAATATCCTCAGGCTTTGCCGCTTAGGCGTAAAATGATGGAAGAAACGTGACAGATAACCTTGTTGTGCTGTAGTTGCATCTAGTTCACAGCTAAATCAGGCTAATGGGATTATATAAATAAACAAACTACAAATCTAAGTAACTGCATTTGGTCTAATTATGTCAAAAATAAAGTTGTGTTTACATTTAGTACTTTAACGTACTATGATTATATTTAAAAGGTTTTTTTTCTGTCCAGCGCACTTGAGTACTTTACCTCCAAAAACAGAAATATGGATTATATTCGAGTGTACTGAATTAGCTCGTCTTATGATACTGATTCTTTTTGTCCTCTGTCTTGTCCTGCAGAGTGCAGCAATGGAAGAAACAATAATATGGGAACAGCACACAGTGACTCTTCACAGGGTAAGTGTTCACAACTTTCTAATCCACTCCTCTCTATTGTCTTCTCTCTCCCTGTCTTTAGCTCTTCCCTTTTTTTTTTTCCTCGCGGCTCCTTTTCTGTCCTCCTCTGTCCATCCGCGTCCCTCCTCGCCTGCGCGCAAAGACGCTCAGCTTCAGGAGCAGGATGTGCGCTGGTAAAACAATAGTCAGGGAATCCAGATGGCAGGAAACGAGGCTAAGGAAGATGAAAACCAGCATCCTTTTCCTTGCTCATTTCACTTCCTTCCTGGCAGCTCACTTTTCTCCTTCACGAAGCTCCAGACAAAAACAAAAAAAGAGTGTTACTTTGATTAGTTTACTTTTTGTGCCGTGGTCGTGATAGATTGAATTGCCTCGCACTCTTTCATGATTGCAGGGTGTGATCAGCATCTTCAGTCAAGCAATTAATCTTCAAAAACCTTGTCTTATGGCATCCTGGATCTCTGACTGCACTCAGCATTAAGACAGTAAACCCAGCTTGGGCGAAGCTGCTGTATCATGGGATTGAAGCAGAGCACCTGTCTAGACTGGCCTTGCTTGCAGTAATCTAATTAGTAGCGGCTTTGTTGAGGCTGAAGGAGCGGCCCAGTGTGACCTGCACTTCTCAGCCTCGCCGCTCTCCTACATTGTGGATGTGAGATTTGGCCCTCGCTTCACACGTCTTGCTCTCTTGGCTGTGTGTTTGCAACATCAAAGAATAAAACACTGCTGAAGATTTGCAGTGAGCTTTGTTGCTGTGAATTAGCTAATGTTGTACGGTCCTCCTTTATCACAATGAAGGGTGAGCACGCCATTCTGCGTTAGCGCTACATAGTGTTAGAAAAACATTAACTTGTGATTTTTTTTTTTATTGTGGAATATTGTAATAAACATATTTGTTTATTACATTACATCGTGCAATATTAAGAACTTTGGTGAATTTGGGGTTTTTTATATTTTGCAGCTCTAGTCTGAAAGGCAATACATTTTGCAACATCCATCAGTCTTGTTGTGTGTGTTTCCATGCCAACAGGCACCTGGATTTGGGTTTGGGATTGCCATCTCCGGTGGACGAGACAACCCTCACTTCCAGAGTGGAGAGACGTCCATTGTTATATCCGATGTCTTGAAAGGAGGACCTGCAGAGGGTCTGCTACAGTAAGTGGCGGACTATTTCTTCTGGGGATGCACTGCTATGAAAATTTGGGGAGATATCAAGATACAAGGCTTGAGGATTCAAACACCTCTTGTTTTATCCGTTTTAGAGAAAACGATCGAGTCGTGATGGTCAACGGCGTCTCCATGGATAACGTAGAGCATGCGTATGCTGTTCAGCAGCTGCGCAAGAGTGGCAAAAACGCAAAGATTGTAAGTTCAATAAATTTTGTAACTGAGCCATGTACTGTCATTATTAGTTGTGTCCGACTTGTTCCACATATGAGGGGAAATCTATTATCTTCCACCATTAACAATCAAAACACCTTTTATTTTACTTTTTCAAGACTATTCGTCGGAAAAGAAAAGTACAAATCCCAGTTTCCAAGCCCGGCGACAGGGAGACGATGTCCGAGCACGAGGAAGAGTACAGCGATGAGGACGACGGTTACGATCCAAACCGCCAAAGTGCCTACGGGGGCACAAGCGGAGGCGCTGGCAGGCGTCACGACCGCGAGCGGAGCAACAGCGGGAGGCGGGATCACAGTGCCTCACGGGAGAGAAGCATCTCACCGCGATCTGATCACCGATCACATTCCTCATCTGCTCCTCCTAAGCCCTCCAAGGTCACCCTAGTCAAGTCCCGCAAAAATGAAGGTGAGATTGTTTTTTACTCCTGGGGTGTTTAAGCATTTAAGCCCTGTTGATTAACTTTAGCACATCTTTATCAGGGTCGCCAGAAATGTAGAGGATGTGGAATTCTGCAATTTAATTCTTTTCTGTGATGTTTAAAAGGCTCCAATAAAAACATAAGTTAATCTTGTAGTTTTTTATATCGTTTATCATAAGAGCTTGAAAAGCGTGAAGGCTTATCGGTGTTTTTATTCTCTCAGTGAGAATCGCTTTGCTCTGTGGGAGCACGTTTCCAAATGCGCGTGGAAATTAACATCAGAGCTTCAGTCTCTTCGCACTAGTTTGTGAATTTGAGTTTCACAAAATTGACGTGATTGTTTCAGACTGTACATAAGCTGTTACTCTAAACATGTTATGATTATCACCTTTGAAAACAGAATACGGCCTACGGCTGGCCAGCCACATCTTCGTGAAAGACATTTCTCCAGAGAGCCTGGCTGCCAGAGACGGAAACATCCGAGAGGGAGACGTTGTGCTAAAGGTGAGTCTTCACAGGAATTGGCCAAAATTGTGCAAAACGGCAGATTATAAGGTCTCTTTTTGTTTTCCCTTTAAAAAAAAAAAAAAGGAAAAAGTATTTCATCCTTTTGTTTTGACTGGCTAAACGTGGCTTGCACAGTGGGTTGAACTGTTGCCCGGTTTATATTAAAGTAAACCACATGTTCATGCAATTCTTGTTTTTATTCCTCTGCCTTTTCTGCAAGGGTATAATTTACCTTTCAACCTACAAAAAGGTCGCAGAAAACGCAGTTAAATAGTTAAATCTGCAGAGAAGAATTTAGGCGTGAGACTGGTATTCAGCCATATTTTCCCCTTTCATCAGTAGAGTGAGGAACACTGTGGACTCTGCCGTGTGTCTGTTTAGTTTCTTGTGCTGAAACTGCTCCTGCTCCTCCTCCTCCTTCTCCGGCAGATCAATGGCACCGTTACAGAGAACCTCTCGCTGATAGATGCCAAGAAGCTGATCGAGAGGTCAAAGGGCAAGCTGAAGATGGTGGTGCAGAGAGATGAAAGAGCCACGCTGCTCAACATTCCCGACCTTGACGATAGCATCCCATCGGCCAATAACTCAGACAGAGACGGTGAGACAACAGCCATGTAGCACCGGCTCGTTAGACGCAGCTGGTGAAGCATTTTATGACCTTTACTAGCAGTTCCACGGGATGCAACATTTTAAGCACTGTGTAAAACAAGTGAAGTGATTGTTTGCTTAAAACTAATATGCGATCTATCCTGCATTGGAAAGACATTTCAGAGATCCATTCGCTGACATCTGACCATTCCAACCGATCCCACGGGATAGGTCAGTCGCACTCACCCGACAGGCCAGAGACCACGGACCTCCCCCGTCAATCCCCTCGGCA
This sequence comes from Poecilia latipinna, assembly GCF_001443285.1. Taxonomy (NCBI): domain Eukaryota; kingdom Metazoa; phylum Chordata; class Actinopteri; order Cyprinodontiformes; family Poeciliidae; genus Poecilia; species Poecilia latipinna. The sequence continues at coordinate 64,520 of NW_015113896.1, read as the reverse complement.
GATAAGCAACGGCAGGTAAGCGAGGCTCACGCTTGCCTGCAGATGTGGTGAAGGGATGCCTGCAGATACGTGTGCGTGTGTTCACTCCTAATCCATACATCATGTCCACACCCACAGGTGATGGGGGGGCGGGCAGAGGGTGCTGAGTAAGCGCCTTGCAGCTCTAATTCATTAATCAATATGTTGAGACGTAACACGCATAAACCATCGCGCTCCCCGTGGAGCCATCGGTGGCTTCCAGTAGCGCCTTTCTGTGGGACAGAAGAGAGCAGAAATCAATCCAGCTGCTGTTGGACTGCAGGCTTGTGTGCTAAACTCCTCAGCTTAGTGCTTTTACTGCTTCTGTGCTTATTTCCAGTGATTATCATTTCATCAACACATTTTGAGGGAAGTTTCTCTCAAGTTATCTTTTTTTTATTTTGAGTGTGGGGGCAGTTGAACCCCTGAAGCACAGACTGTGCAGAATGTAGTTGGTAGGAAACTGTTTCAAAATGCAGTTTAAATGTTCCAACCTGGGTGTGGAGCAGGTTTATAATCAGCCTGATAAATGAGGATGTGGGAATGTAACAGACCAATGCTCTGTTACATTCCCACATGTAACAGAGCATGGGTCTGACAGTTCCTGATAGCAACTGCCATCAGTTGCTATCAGGAAATATGGGATGTTACTGATTTCTCTGAAGTGAGCAAACATTTTTTACTTTGTGGGTCATGCAGGAAAGGTTCTGAGGTCGGGAGATGAGCCGCTATATGTGGGGCATCAACACGCCACGTGTTTTTTTTAGTCGTCGTTTTTTTTTGTGTGTGGTTTTTTTTTTTTTTTTAACTATAACATATATGCAAATATTCCATGCAAAAAACTATTCTTAGATTACCAGAGATCTTTACTAGAAAACAAGTTGTTTATACTCGTTTTTGCATATTGGTCTTTTCCAAACTTTGCCAGCAAGATTTTATTGAGAGGTACAAGAACATTGGAAAGTATTCAAGTCAGCTGTATTTCATCCTCCTTGAACTGAATTTAGGTCATAGAATTACCTCCATTTTTATAAGCTGTTTAGTGTACTGCATCTCAAGTCGCTTTGAATTTACTAAAGTAGCAAACTGCTATCATAAATTAGCTGGAAACATTTGTCAGGCTGATAACAGCCGAGACAAAGCAGGACATTTTCTAATCCTTACATAGCATCGTAGAAATGTGTAAACTTGAGTAATAAAACAAAGACCTAAAGACAATTTAAAATGTGTTTGGGTTAAAATTGTATGCAATAATGTTGAGGCTTCTAAGAAAACTTGCTAAAATATTCAATGAAACTCTTAAGTGGGAAAAAAAGAAATGTTTGTTTTTAAATCAATCTCTCTTCGTGCCTTTAAGTGAGTTAGATCTGTCTTGATCTTCACTTGTCGAGAAACGACTGCAGGACAATTGCATCAAATCAAGAACTAAAAACTTGAATCAAGGCAGGATAAGGACCAAAGTTTTTTTTTTTTTTTCCTGCCACCATGTGCAGTGGAAAAAGATTGTAAGCTCAGCGCAAGGGGAAACGTGTCATCATGTAACCAGGTCTCTATAAAAAAAACAATTTCTTTTTCTTTTTCAGGCGTCGGGCAGATGTTTACCAACGATGAAAATAAATGCAAACGGTGCTGGATTCTGTAATGGAAGTGCGTCCCTTAGTGTTTTACTGCCCTTGAATAACGGAGGGACATAAAAACAACTTAACTGAATTTGATTTTTATTACTCAAATTTCTTTTATACTTGCTGTTAAATCACGTAGAAACACAACCTTGTTTTTGTTTTGTTTTTGTTTTTTTGTCCAATTTTAGTGTTTTCCTAATATGGATGTGAATATGAATAAATGGATGCATGCTGATTGGAAAATAAAACAGCAGGGAAATCTGTTATAGCTCAGTGATTTTAATGAAGAAAATGAATTAATACTAGCTCCAGCTCTGTATTTATGGTTACATTTTAGGACTTATTGTATATTGCTTCTCTCAGACGATACGTTTGTGTTGCATTTGTCCATTGCAATGTGAGTTTGTATCTGGACAATATTGCATATGTACAAGCTGCATCGTTTTTCATTTTAATGCATCCCATTGAAGCTGAATTTGTCTTTTTTTTTTTTTTTTTTGAGCCTGTGATCCTGCTTGCTAGTACAGGCATAAACACACAAAATACGCTCACTTACACACTGAAACATCTGCTGCTGTAGCAAGATGTCAGGTCAGTACGTCGCTGCTTGTTAAACTGGCTTTTTAGCTGCTAGTCCGTTCTGTCATTTTGAGTAGATTAACCTTCAGTGCAGCCATTTTATTCGGTGCTATGTTGTGGTTCTGGTGTAAAATAAGGACACTGTTGCTCAGATGGAGAATGGAGAATTCATGTCCGTTTATTTTGAGCTTTTTGCACAGCATGACCTTGACCGTTTCCATTAGCAAACTTTTGTAATTTGATGCCAAGTTTTGGGAATTTTTGTTCCTATTTGGTGACGATAATATTTTGCTGTCACTAGATAGATTGAAAGGAATGCTGCCGCCATTTCCCTGTTGAGGGGAGGGGGCTGAAAGAATTTGACATACTTCCCACAGTGCTTTGCCCCATCCCGGGTGTTTGGACCAGTCTGATTGGCTGGAAGGCTTTGGGGAATTCTTTTCACCAAAATGGAAAGCTGCTCCTGTTTTTTCTTGAATATGTCATTAAAAACGTTCTCGTCGAATGTTTATCAGCGAGTTTGCGTGCTTCCTGTGTTGCTTTTAAAAGGAATTGGGATCAAAATTTTCTGTAAGGCATCATGGTTCAACTTAAAGATGCGCACGTGTAAGTAGCATTTTATTGTGTAGTTTGTATTGTTATCATCTTGCTAATGTCCCTCTTTATGTTTGGGGAAGTCTGTTTGGTTTGTGTCACTTGTGCTGTCAGTTCTGTAAAGCGTGGACCCGGATTTACTCTCATTCATCTTTTTTCAGTTTTTCCATCTTGTTTGATCTGTTCTGTACCAATGCTATGGAAATGTGCAAGCGAGGGGATGGAACAGAGGCTTCTGTCAAACAGCGTTTGTCAACGTAGCGCCTTTTTTTTAGCAGCGTTCTGCTGCAGAAAGCTGAACATTCGGGCCACTCTGCGTTTCTCTCTTTTTGTCCTTCTATTGTGTTTTTTCTGCCCTTCCTCTTCTCACTCTGTTTTGATTCATGTTTTTTGGCGCACAGGGATGCACACACACACACACGCGCACACACACACACTCACAGAGCTCGAACTCTGCTGTGTTTGCTCAGGATGCATCGCTCATTAACCTTTCTTCCTCCTCGACATTCCTCCTCTCTGCTGCTGTGTCGTTCCACTTGCATAAAAATCCACTGATTATGTTTATTTGTAAAACAGCATTGTAGCGAGGAACCCAGGGACCTGGAAAAGAGCAACGACTGGCGGGAGGTGTGAAGGCTGCAGACGGTCATTTACGTGTAAATGAATGGACTCTTCCACGTTCATCTCGGTGCGCCGTGTCGTATTTGTGACGATGTGCTTGTGGTCTGCGTGCACTTTCTTTGAAACTGCAGGAGGAAGATAAGTTTGGACAGGCGTGAGGGATGGTGTGTAGTGTTGTGCTGGTCTCACGGCCTGCACCTTCGTTCCTGTTCAAAGGCTTTTGCATACAACTCGAGTGCTGTGGCGGCAGGGAGTCATGTGATCAGATTGGCATTCAAGCATTGTCTTAAGCTGCATAGTTTTTTTATCGCATAACCTGCTGAACTCACACATGTTTGTTTATTCAGCAATGTTTCTCAGATGCCTGTAGTGTAGTGAAAAGTATCAGTTTGTCTTAGGAGTCTCTGTCGGCTTCTTACTGTAAATGTTTCCACTCAGATTGAGATTTTAGTCTGCAATTTTGAAGGTAGTTGTACATTTATTCATTTTTCCTGAAAAGCAATAAGTAATACATCTTAACTACTTAAAATGGCATTGAATGTGCGGATTGCCCTTTTTTTTCATCAAGTTGTACATCTTTCTTTTAAATACTTATTGTCTTTTATTTTATTTTTTCTCCCCCTCCTAATGTGTCCTCTGACGTAGTCCTTGTACCGTGCAGTTTCCTTTTGGTTTGTTTTTTCTTCCTGCCAATGTCTGCACAGGACAAAGCTGCTAAACAAAGAGCTCATTTGTACACACACACACACACACACACACACACACACAAAAATGAACCTCCAACTTTTCACCAAATAGATTGGTATAAACTGGTCTTTGTTGCTATTATAAGTCCTCAAAACATTGAAATGTTTTTGTTTCAGCTATCGGAGTCGAGACGAGGACCGCATCTCCAAACCAGGAGGCATGTCCACTCCGGTCAAAATCTTTGATGACGGCGTGTTGTCTCAGGCCAGCGACCAGGCCAGCTCCAGCAATGACAAACAGTTACCTCCCCTGCCTGGTAAAGAAACCGCTTGCTGTCAAATGGCTGTGTTTTTTTTGTTTTTGTTTTTTTTTTACTTTTACTTTGTTCATACCTGAAATAAAATATATTTCAGTGTTTAATTTATTTATTTATTTTCGAAGATCATAAGTTAAGCCCTCCAATGTTTACAACTTATGCCAACATGTGTCCTTATCCTTTGCGCCATCCTTATTTCATGCTCCTGGCCCGGTATGCTGCAGCTGTTTCAGTGCACTAACCCACTCCCTGTGTTTGCATTCGGTGCAGAACCAAAGCCAGTTTATGCACAGCCTGGTCAGCCAGACGTAGACCTGCCTGTCAGCCCCTCTGATGCACCGGTGCCCAGCGCCGCTCACGACGAAAGCATCCTCAGGTAAACTAAACCATCCTGCTGTTTCTCAAGTCACTGAGCACATCTGTGCAGTAGCAGCATGACGTTCATGCCAAATCGAGCGCACAGACTGTTCACATCGGTGATATTATCCTGAAAGTGGTCCGGATCTCTTAGAAGGGTTGTTTTGAAATCCTTTTATTTACTGACCTTTTTGTTCTCTTTTTTTTTTCTTCCTCTTCTTCTCCCTCCTGTTTTTTTTTTTTCTCTTCTGCAGGCCAAGTATGAAGTTGGTCAAATTCAAGAAGGGAGAGAGTGTTGGGCTGCGGTTAGCAGGGGGGAACGATGTGGGAATATTTGTGGCTGGAGTTTTAGAGGATAGTCCAGCTGCCAAGGAGGGCTTGGAGGAGGGGGACCAGATTCTCAGGGTATGCTACACTCCCTTCTCTTCAGCTCATGTTTTCTATTTATGGTCATTTAAGCACAACTTGCATTTGTTGCAGAACAAAGTTGTTGCACAGCTGGATTTTTGCACAAAATAACCTGTAAACATTTGACTATTTTTTTTTTTCAGAAGCAGACATCTTGTCTGAAACTAAAGTTTCAGTAACTATGATATCAGAGTGTTTTCAAAGTTGTAGCCGCTCCCTTTTTTCTCCCCCGAACCCACATGGCTTCAATGGAAAGAGCATCTGGTGTTGGTGTCAAGAAACAGACAACACATTGCTTCACGCTGAGTTTTATTTTAACAAGTGGCGCAACTATGTTGTTCACAGCCACAGTAGAACTATGTCTTTGCAAAAAAGATCTTGGGAATAAAGAAACAATGTATGTGTGAGTTTATGAGTCATTCCCTTGATCGGCCTCCTGTCAAAACCTCCCGTTGTTCCCAGAATGAGGACACAATAGAGGTCGTTCTTTCACTTCTGACCTCTGAACAGTTGACGGACTGTTCAGCTGAACACTAGTTTAACTCTGTTGATGGGATGACGGCAGCTGTCTTGATGCCACTGCGGGACTCGTTCTCTGACGCGTTTCTTTAGACCTGCTTTGAACCTAACTAACTAACAGCGTCAATTTCCATAATCTTTATGAAGAAGATTCCTACTGTAGGCTGCAGGCCTTATTTTGTGCCTCTGTGCGCTCCGCCGACTGTACAAACACATCTCTGAGACTTCCAGGACATTGTTTTCCCTCCTTAGGTGGTTTCCCTTTGGTCGCCGTATGCTAGAGGAGATAAAGACGTCAAGCCCTACTGTTTCTGGGAAGGATAAAAGTGTCTTTTTGAGGTCCACTGACCCAGTCCATGTGTTTCTGATTCCCCTGCTGCCCCTCAAGCAGAGTCAATAAACAGAGCTTATTGTGTTTAGTGCAGCAGTAGGAGGCCATGACAGAACGGCTGCTTGGTTATTAGAGGAATGCTCTGTTGCGCTCCTGATGGGACCGTTTCATATAACAAAATGCAAAAAAATAAAAAGGCAGCAGAGCACATTCAAGTCCCAACACCTTAAACATGGCTCTTCTGTTGTAGCAGCAGAAATTCAAGCTTTTTCTATGTTTATAGGTCAACAATGTGGACTTCGCCAACATCATCCGAGAAGAGGCAGTTCTGTTTCTGCTGGATCTCCCAAGAGGAGACATGGTTACCATTCTGGCACAGAAGAAAAAAGATGGTACGTTTAAACTATCGGTTTTAGTAGGACGAACACACGAAAAGGAACCAAAGATATATGTGGGATCAGCAGTGGTAATGTTGTTTTCTCATCTCCTTTCAGTGTATAGGAAGATTGTGGAGTCGGACGTCGGTGACTCCTTCTACATTCGGACACATTTCGAGTATGAAAAGGAATCTCCGTACGGACTGAGCTTTAACAAGGGCGAGGTTTTCCGTGTGGTAGATACGCTCTACAATGGCAAGTTGGGTTCCTGGCTCGCTATCCGCATTGGGAAGAATCACCAGGAAGTGGAAAGAGGCATCATTCCCAACAAGAACAGGTAAAAAAAAAAAAAAAAAAGAAAAAAAAGTTGGGTCTCATTAGTCTGTTACAACTGCGCAGCTTGTTTTGCGACTTAATCAACAGGCAGGGACGGAGGAAAAGGGACATGCTTGTAAATCTAAGACTATCAGGAAAGTAAAATAGGTGGAGATCATTTCTGACCCATCTATCCAAATTCATCTTGTTTAAATGAATTTGTGTTACAGCTTCCTAAACTGGGAGATTTCATTGTATGAAATTTAGCTAACACTTTTTCTTCAGTAATGTGGATATGAGAAATTGATATTGCACTGAAAAATCATCCAGCTGCATATTGCAGCTTCATTTTATTCTTAAATCACGTGAACCAAAGTTATTATGTACAGCCAAGTGGATCAAATCAAGTAAAAAAAAATAAACCCAAAACAATAGAACAAGCAGATAAGAGTTGAAAAGGAATAAAGCGATTTAAGAAAGAGCAAAGAAGCTTTAAAATACATTTTTAATCCCAGTTTAAACAACAAGGTAAACAGTGACAAAATATGCTATACTGTCAGTTTTTTGTTTTTTTGTTTGCACATTTTGTTTGTTTATCTGTGTAACATCTCAGGGATTTTATTGTGGCTGAATTAATTTTTTTTTTTTATCACTGACATCCAATCTACTAAACTACGTAGTATTTCATCTTAAACTATTAAAATGACAAAATTAAGACTTTTTATGTAAACATGTTTCAAAAGTTCACTCTGATTATTTTGACGCTGTTGATCGGTTTACCTCTTGGTAATAGTTATTGATCTACTTGCACTAATTTAATCAAATAATTTGAAGAAAAAATACTCTGTGAACTTATTTAATTGTATTTAAATTAGCAATGAAAGGCAACTCTGTCTGTAAGGCTTATTGTTTCTTTAGTTTAATCTTAATTTATGAGCTTGTTCACTGTGGCAAAAACTTTATGAACTAGCTATTTAAAATTTGCACATGGTATTTAGTTTGAAATGCCTTTATTTTACCAAGGCATTCTAAGGCTGTGTTCATTTTATCCCATTTTTGACTGCATCATAACCTAATGTGTTTCTTTTTCAGAGCGGAGCAGCTCTCCAGTGTGCAGTACACCCTTCCTAAAACTCCAGGGGGCGACAGAGCGGACTTCTGGAGATTCAGAGGGTTGCGAAGTTCAAAGAGGAATTTGCGGAAAAGCCGGGAGGACCTGTCGGCTCAGCCGGTTCAGACCAAGTTCCCAGCCTACGAGAGGGTTGTGCTGAGGGAAGGTAAGGTTTCCAAACCCACAGTAAGTGCGGTGTTGGATTTAAAGCTTCTGCACATTATCGTGTCATTCATTAAACTCAAATATGACACGGCGGGTCATAAAAAAAACAGTAAGTTTCAGAAAGAACTGCTTGACAAGTCTTAACTGAAATGTTTTCTCCCCGTTAATTTGGTGTTGTGGGATCACAGCTGGATTCCTGAGGCCAGTGGTTATCTTTGGGCCGATCGCAGATGTGGCCAGAGAGAAACTGGCCAGGGAGGAGCCAGAGATTTTTGAACTAGCAAGTAAGTAATAAAGCGAGATCCATATAATTTTCACTTTATCTGTTGCGCTTTGGTATGTCTCTGGGACGGAGACCGCACCTTTAATTTACCCATTACACACCACTGAAACGAAGAAATGACAAATATGAACCCCGTTTATTTACAAGAGAGGAAGGTGGAAGTGACCTTCTTACAAGCTAATATATATATACAATTAGAAAGCTTTTTGTTCTCAGAGCCAGAAAATGATTAAACCCTTGAAGTTCATCAGACTCATTGTTTGAATGGCATGCATGCATGTTTTAGAAACATAAGATTCTTCTTTAGCGGATCGCTCTTCACCTGTTGTCGAAATGTCTTTAGTCCCACTTTATGTTCTCAGTGTGAGTGAGTGTTGGATTCGCAGCAGAACTGAATATCCTTTTTAATTTCGGTCCTCATCCACCTCTTCTCACCTCTCCAAATTAGAAGCAGCTCAAAAATGTGGTTTTCGTTCTCACACTCAACGCAGCCGCACTCGCATTCAGCCCACTCCCACCCAAGTGTTTCCATTCCTTAATGTTTATTTGCACAACTCCAGTGATGTTTACGTAACTGTATTTTCTTTTCAGAAACACAGCAACAACAAGGAGGGGAAAGTATGTCACTTAGTGCATCAAGTATATCTATCTATGTGTATATATATATATATATTTGTTTTATTTGAGTCAGTGAATGAGCAATAATCTATATGAACCAGTGTTTGGTGACTAGTTCCCTTATTCTGTTGATGTTTAAACAACAGCCACTGCTTTGTTAATGGATAGAGGGGAATAGCACTTAATTTAATATATGTGTGAATTTTCCATCATCCTTTATGGGAAGAGAAGTCTTAAAACCGTAAAACTAAACATGCAATTTTTACAAATGTTTCATCATACTGACACACAGCTAGCTTTCCACAGACACCGAGGCAGAATGGAGATGCTTGTTTGAAGAAAATCAAGTTATGAAATTGGATTTCTCTCAAAACTGGACTGCTAAAAATGAATGCAAATCAATTTAGGTTTCAAAGAAAACTTGCATGACGTTCCCTTTTGAAGAGTTTTGGCACAATGTCAGCACTGACAAACAAGCACTCTGTCTGTGGGGATTGTGCATGTGTTGGATTTAATGAAAATGTGACGTGAAAAGTGAACTGCCTTTCTATGCTCCCCTTCCCGCCCCCCCTAGCTGTTGTTGCTGCTGTGTCAGTGTGACCGCCTCACTTGTTCTTGGTGGAAATGAATTAAGATAGTCTTCAATCTGAACGTAGATGACAGCCAAGCATTAAATTCAGTGGTATTCCCCTCTTTAATATGGATTTTACGGTGAAAGATGAGAACAGTGAGGCTGCATGTCGAGCTGTGCAACATGAGATGCTTCAGAGTCAGGAGATCACAAACACCCCCTCATGGCCAGCTAAATGATCCAACTAATACACAGTAAACAGGTTTTCTGAGACTAAAAACAGTGGTTTTCACGTTTGTCGGGACTTTTTCTTATTTATTTGCTGACAAAAGACAAGTAATTTATTATTTATAGTAAGAGAAATTTCAAATAACAAAGTTTGCTTTTTCATTTAGTAATTTTCACCTTGGGTCAGATTGAACAGACACAATATTCTTAGGATAAAAAAAAAAAAAGTGTCTTGCATAATAATGAATGCAGAGTGGAATTATGTTTTAAGCACAACTTCCTCCACATTTAGTAGCACCTCTGGTAAAGTGCAACATTTCTCAAAATAAATTTGGCTTTTGCTGCCGCAGCATGATTCTACATTTCCAAGTTTCATTTGGCCATGTCACAGTTTTAGTTTTATTTTATACGTTCTTTCTCTGTAGATATGTAGATTGGCAGGTTTAGGCAAGATCATCTTACTTCTACCTTTCTTACTCAGCTGGTTCTCTTGTCTTAGCCCTATTGAAGAGTATCAAAGAGAAAGCAAGTCATATTTATGAGACATAGCTTTCTAAGCTATAGATTACAGTGTCCAGACACTAGGATTAACATAAAGTTTACGATAAAAAGTTGCTAAACATCTTTGGGACATCTAGTAATAGCAAAAGCAGTTACGTTAACAGCTGATCTTATTCCCACCTCTGAATAATTAGACTCTGATTAAAGGTAATATGGTCTTATTGTGAGGTTTTACACATCTTCAGCAGGGGTGCCATTAAGTGTGGAAGATGCTATAAACAGTAGTAAAAAAATAATAATAAAAAAATTCTTCCGGGACCCAGACGGTTTTTGTTTTTCTTTTCTTTCTGCTATTTTTGGAAGAAAGTTTGGACTCCTGAACAAAGCTAGCTAGTTTGAAGCTTTGTGAAAATGCTCCCAGTTTTAAAGACAAACACTACTGAATGATTTGTTTGCCTGAAGGAGTCCTGTCAGTTTAAGGTGCTGATGGGGAAAACAAATCTCTCTTGTCACCATGGAAGAAAACTGTATCTTGTAAAAAATTAAGCAGTGATAATATTAGAGCCAGCGTCTGAAAAGAGGGCTGCGTATGCTAGAACCTCTGTGTGCATGGGCTATATTTATTTGCACTTTGCTAAACATAATTCTTGGGATATTTTAGAAACGTTTGCAGCTCTTAGATCCCTTTACAAGTAGAGCTTATCCACGTGTTTGAATCCTCACTTTACCGTACATCCCAGTGAGATGACTCCCCTAATGTTTTTTTTTTTTTTTTTTTTTTTAAACCTTGTGTTTTTGGTCAGGAAAGCATTTCTTATCGTTGTGGAAAATATAAACTCCTCTTCACATGCCTGCTGAAATCCCCAAGGCCTTAAAATGACACCGTGGTCTCATTAATCCCAAATGACCCTCCTGCTCTTGAATGTGCATATCTAACGTCAACGAGCCACACGTAACTCATTTCCCTGCACTATAATCTACACTGCTACGTGCCTTTGCACACACATATTTTAATAATCACCAAATTTCATTCCCTAATCCCTCCAAAAATACTTCGCATCCGCTGCATGAATTGGCTGCTATCTTTATTTTTGGTATGAAATATCTAGCTGCTCCCATGAACGTACACTTGTCCTCTCCTATTCTGTGAATATCGTTGCGCTTTGAACCGCTCTGTTTATGGGAGTTGACAACTGCACGCTACAAAAATGTCTAATTGGGGCACGGGCTGTGCTTATTGTTTTGTAACGGCCCGTTTCGTCTCCGGCAGGGAGCGAACCGAGGGACGCGGGAACCAACCAGAAGAGTTCGGGCATCATCCGCCTGCATACCATCAAGCAGATCATTGATAAAGTGAGTAAAACTGCACAAACAGGAAAGATGAAGCCGTTCCCCTTTTTGCTAGAGATGTTTTAATGTGGAAGTGAGACGTAATAGTATTTTTATAGCTCGACGTTGCCCTCTGGTGGTATGAACCCACTCGGCTAAATGCAGCGCAACCGCCTTGCTTTGCGTCTACTTTTGCTCAACAATTGCTGAACATATTTGCAGTCAAAGTGATAAATTCTGTTTTCTGCACCTGAAGGACAAGCACGCGGTGCTGGACATCACCCCCAACGCTGTGGACCGTCTGAACTACGCTCAGTGGTATCCCATTGTTGTGTTTCTAAACCCAGACACCAAACAGGGGGTCAAGAACATGAGGACACGGCTCTGCCCCGATTCCAGAAAGAGTGCCAGAAAGCTCTTTGATCGAGCTCTCAAGTTACGGAAGAACAACCACCACCTCTTCACCAGTGAGTCCACACACGGCTTGAACAGCAGAAACCTCCCACGTCTCTGATTTGTAGCTTGTTTCAGTGCTGTTTCAGTGATGCTTGCGGGGTGGAATATAAAACATTACCTGACCTAGTAAATGGTTAGCAATGGAAATATGAATAAGGGCTTATGGCATAGTCGTGTTTTATTCATGTTCCATGGCTGCATGTTGGCTTAGCTGAAGAAAAACATTAATGAGACAGACCTCATTTAAAACTGCAGTACTGGATAATTTCTCTATAATAAATTCGAAGTTCCCAGTTTAGTTATTTTATTACATGCTATCTAGTTTTGCCATATGACAAAACTTCCATACATGCAGCTCCTTGACTTCTGCGTTAAACTGAGGAGCAAATCTTTTTTTTAAGAGATATTAGTTTTTTTTTTTTTTTTTTTTTTTTTTTTTACTTTTTTATTTTACGAATAAAATTAGACGAGTGTAGTGCCCATTTGCATAATGTAGATTTTTGTTATAATTCTTGCCTCTACCATCATTGAGGAAAATGACATTTATTTTGAGAAAATACCTTAAGCTCAGTTCTAAATGAACTGAGAGTATCATTAAATAGTCATTTTCAAGTCTTTTGACAGACTGTCAATTAGATTTAGGTTTGGACTTTGACTGGGCCACTCTAACATTTGAATATCCTTTGATTTGAACTATTTTCTGTGAAGCACTGACTGTTTGTATAGGCTTGTTGCACTACTGGTTTGAAGGTCCTCCACTTTACATTTATGTGCTACTTTGTATCATAAAAAAAAAAAAAAAAAATCCCCCAGTAAATTCATTGAGGTAAGTGGCTACAATGTGAACAAGCATGTGAGAAAGCTAAAATGATATTAACATGTTCACAAGTCACTTAATGTACCTGATTGATATTAAAGGCTTAACTGGAGCGATGTCATGTTTTGTCTTTCCCTTTCAGCAACCATTAACCTGAACAACATGAACGACGGTTGGTTTGGAGCCCTGAAAGAAACGATCCAGCAGCAGCAGAACCAGTTGGTGTGGGTGTCAGAAGGAAAGGTAAGGCATGGTCAGCCGCATCGAACCAAAGGCGAGTATTTGTGTTTCTCACCCGTTCTGTTTGATTTCCGACTCCCTCAGGCTGATGGGGCGACCGACGATGACCTAGACCTCCACGACGACCGCCTCTCCTACCTGTCGGCGCCGGGCAGTGAGTATTCCATGTACAGCACCGACAGCCGGCACACCTCCGACTACGAGGACACGGACACGGAGGGCGGGGCCTACACCGACCAGGAGCTGGACGAGACGCTGAACGACGACGTGGGTCTGCCCGCCGAGCCGGCCATCACGCGCTCCTCGGAGCCCGTCCGCGAGGAGCCGCCGGTCATCCAGGAGCCCCCCGGCTACGTGGCCTACTCTCACTCGGCGCAGCCGGACCCGCTGAACCGCATCGATCCGGCTGGGTTCAAAGCCCCAGTGCCGCAGCAGGTAGCGTTTCTGAGAGCCGTACGTCTCCCCTGTTGTCTGGAGGACGTGGTGTGCGTTAGAAGGGTTTTCTGGAGGCGCTATTGAACACACCGTCTCCCCTCTGCAGTCACTCTGTGTGCTATTATGAAACAATATTATGAAACTGATGTGGGGGCAGATATATATTGTGATTATATACAGAAATATCATATACATATATATATATATATATTTATTACACTATTTATTTTAGCTATTCGCGTCTTTGATGTTCGTTAGTGTGGATTTTTTTGATTTCCTTTTGCAAATAAGAACTTCCGAGTTCTGTTGTTGTGAATTGTTGTACCACTCTGGGCTGCCTCAGCTGTCTGACTGTTGCTCATGTCACCGGGACAGAAAAATCATGTCTTTATTTGAAAAAGTGTGTGTACCAGTAATCACCAATGTGCACTTTGTTCTATCTTTGACACCAGAAAGTGTTATGTGCATGACGGAAATACCAGTGTTACTTCACTGTACTTGTGAAATGTATTAAATACTACTCAGTTGGCAGGTGTATATCTAAAATAGAAACGTTTTGTCATCTGAATGATGTGTTGATGATCACGACAAGGGGGAAATATTTACTTATTATACACATATTTATTCTATATATATTTAAATATGTATTGTAACCACGGAATTAAAATCGAGTTAGTATCCTTTAACGATGAAACGTTGTCCTGCTACTAATTCCTAACCTTTTTAAATGTGGAGCAGAGGATTGTAGAGGGGGCTGAGACGCTTGTAGCATTTGTTGAAACTGCACCGTAGCGTGTCAGCGCGTGTTATTAAACATTTCTGAACCACTTCACAGAAAGCAGAGGCCACGCCTAGCATCCCCAGGCAGCCTGAGCCCCTGGCTGAGGCTGTGCCCCCTGCTGTCAACGTTACTGTAAAAACTGTAGGGGCTCTGAGCCTTGATGAGGTTCCCGCAGCTCCTTACAGCAAGCAGAGCCCCAGCCAAGAGGCTGGCTCGCTTAGGAGGCCCACCCCTGAGCTAGCACCTCAGAGCGTCACCCCAGAGCCTCTACAGTCCGGACTGGCCGGTCCAGAACCAAAGGTATCCACCTGACCGCCGCTGGACGCTTGGCGAACCTGGCTCGGCTCTCCTCGGCTCGGTCTGACCTCCTGTGTTGCTGCTGCCTGTCTGCCCGCCTCCCGCTTCTCTCTATCGCTCTGTCTTTTCTGCCCTGCATGTCAGCTGATCAAAGTGCTGCCCAGAAGAGACAAAGGATGCGTGTGCGTGTGAGCGTGCAAGAGTGGAAGCCGGTAAACAACAGTGGGCCTGGGAGCTGGTGGCTGTGTTAATTTGCCTACGTGTTGACGGGCGGTAGAAACTCTGCAGCTCTCACTGTTGCTTATCCTCTTTGCATGGCTGCAACATGTTTGCCTTATTCTGTGTTAACTCGATCTTCTTGCTGTGTTTATCAATGCAGACTAAATTATTATTTCCTTGTAAAAGTAGCCATACACTTTCCAGCAGGTATGTTTTCCACTGCTTTATCCGATCTGGATGGACAGTTTATGGCTATTTAATCAAAATAAAATTGAATGTCTTTTTTTTATTATTTGTTAAATTCAGTTTATTCAAGTATGTGCTTGTATCTATAAATGTTAACGTGGGCAGTTTACTTTTAAACTCCATCAAGACAGTGGGCAACTTTTCTTTTTTGACATTTCTCCACATGTGCTCCTGCATGTGTTAAGATTGAACGACCAAAACATGCTTGGTTACCAAACATTTGTTCTCCGTGTCTGGGAATACGTCAACAGCAGAGACTTTGTGTCACTTTTGTTTAGAAAGAAAAGTTGATCCCATTGTTTTTTAAAATATGTGGTGGTTTTTCTTAAGTTATTTTCAATAAGTTGGCGTTACAGACTTACTTTGTTTTTGCAACCTTCAGCTCTACTGCAATTTCCATATGGTCTAAAATGTATTCTGACTAGTAACACCTCCCTTTCAGTGTCTCTATTTCAGGTCTTTTCCCTTCCTGTTTCTTCTTCTGTAATTTCAAGGACTTTCACTTGTTCATCCTTCAACTGTTGATGTGTTTTTTTTTTTTACATACTGCCTAACATTGGTCAAGCCCGTGTGTGCGGTGTTCTCAAACGTTTTCTTTTTTCTATCTGTTTGGTAGATGTTTCAGAAGGATCCGCACGGCATGGAAAACACGGGGAGAATCACTAACAGCATGAAGGCTGTCAATTACAACCCTCCGCAGCCGTACCACCCCGACCAGCAGTCGTACCGGGATTACGACCACCCGCCGAGTCGCTATGACGTCAGCAGCGGGGCCGGGGCGTACCCAGAGTCGCAGTACAGAAACAACGACCACATCCCGCTCTATGAGAACAGCGTGCCTCAGTACGACCAGCAGCAGTGGAATCCCTACGGCCAGCCGCCCTCTGCTGCCAACTCCCAGGGTTACGATTACCGGCTGCGTAACAGCGACGGCTCCGATCCGCAGTACACCCCACCCCTACGCTACGACGAGCCCCCGCCACATCAGGGATTCGATGTACGACCTCGCTACGGCAAACCTGCAGGTCCGGGCCCGGTTCATTACGACGACCTTCCGCCGCCTCCTCAAGGATCTGACCTCGGCTACGACCAGGATTCCCACCTGGGGTATCCCTCAGCCAGCCGATTCCCAGAACTCGCCCCCCAGCGACCCACCTACAACCAAGGACACAGCTTGCAGCCGGAAGGCTACAAACCTCAGCACTACGACCCGACTCCTGCAAACTCTTTAGCCAGCCTTACGCCTCCTCCTAAAGCCGAGACGCACTCGCCTTCCCCTGTGGAAGCTGCTAGACCCGCACCTTCCAGAGACGAGCCGCAGGAGGAAGACCCTGCCATGCGGCCCCAGTCGGTCCTCACCAGGGTCAAGATGTTTGAGAACAAACGGTCTGTGTCTGTGGATCGCGCCAGAGATGCCGGGGAATCCACTGGAAACAGGGTAAGGAGTTTCAGACACTTTAAAAGTGTCTGAACGCGTTCAATGACTTTTAACTTATGATTCTGAGACAACATCTGGACTTGTTGTCCAACTGATAGGATGTTTGTTTTAATTCTTTAGGCAGCTGATTTACCCCTGAAAGCAGGTGGTGTGATCCCTAAAGCAAATTCTCTGAGCAACCTGGATCAAGAGAAGAACTTTAGGTAAGTCTGTAGATAATTTGACGTGCATATAATAAAAAAATCTCTAATATTGCAGCTTTCATGCTCCCTTTAACATATCCCCTACTCCTGGAGTGTTTAACCTTGTGCCTTACATTAAACTTCATTAATGCCCAACAATGGATGGGCATTTATTGTATTGTTTTAAGGTCATTGTAAAAATTATTTTATCATAAGAATTTGGACTTATTGTCACAATGATAATTTGATTCAGTTTATTTATATAGTGCCAATTCACAATTGCAAAAAAAAAAAAAATCAATTCAATCATACATACATTCTAATGGATCATATCAAATAGTACGGAAAGCTCATTTAATAATTTAAAATAGTTTGAAACATTTCTGAGGAAACCCAGCAGATTGCATCGAGTCCCAAAAACCTGTCTGCTTTGTCATAATTGTTGTTTTTGCTGTCAACTCCACTGTTTTATGGGAGCATCAATAAATTTTAAAATATGATTAAATGTAGTTACTATGTACGGCTTGGTAATAAAAATCACTCTGCTTTACGTAGCCGGCATCCCAAAGCAGCCCATTTAAAAGTTTGAAGATATTTTAAGAGCCGTATTTGTGGCGCTGTGATTGCTGTGACATGCTTACCAAAGGACTGCAAAGAATTTAATATATTATTTCTTTTATCGCCACTGTTATCATTATTACTATAAATACCACGAGATACGGGGGATAAAATGATAAGTCTATATATTGAACCAACTCCAGAGCTCCAGAGCCCCAGAGGCTGCAGTCGAAGGCAGCCGATGACATTGTCCGCTCAAACCATTACGATCCTGATGAGGACGAGGATTACTACAGGAAGCAGCTGTCCTACTTTGACAGACTTCAGACGGGCCCTAACAAACCCCAGCCACAAGCACAAACAACTCACAGCTTCCCCAGGTGATCCTCAGTCCCGCTGACACTTCCGTGCGCTTTGGACGTGATGTTTGTGGAGTGGCTTTGTGTTTAGTGCAAAAAGATAACGCCAGCTTTAACCCGCACGCATTAACGCTGCCTTACTGATCGACATCCTTTGCAACAGATTAGAAATTAGTTGGGGTTTTTTTTACTCTGTTGTCTCTATATTCAGCTTTGTTTTCTAACCTGCCTGGCTTCGATCAGTTAGATGTAGAAAAAGCTGAAACACTTAACTCCCCACACACTATGCATGCCAACTAAACCTTGTTTCCCATTGCGTGACATAGTGGTGATGCCCCTGCTTCTTCCTCATTCACTGACACGGTATTTCTCCTTTCAAGCTGAACTTTTCTACTTTGTCATATTACAGGACTGAGTCCGTAGACAAACCGAGTCCAGTGGAGAAAAAGTATGAACCGGTTCCTCAGGTGACCCCCTCTCTGCCACCAGCCACACTGCCTAAACCGTCGGCTGAAGGTTAATGCATCTCTAACTTTCTTGCAAAAGGCAGAAACTTGCATGCATACATAGATCACGGAGCGTGGATCTTTTTTTCTTTCTTTTACTGACTTTGCGTTGCACTGCTCTCCCACAGTCAAGCCTCCAGCCCGAGAAAACACTGTCCAGAGCAACTTCCTGCCTCAGAAGAGTTTCCCCGAAAAGTCTCCTGTTAACGGCACAAGTGAGCAGCCTCCGAAGACGACTGGGGCGCCGTCTAGCTTTAACCGCTTCGTTCCCAAGCCCTTCACCACCTCAGCCAAACCTTTCGCACGGATGTTCGACAGCCCGAAATTCAACCACAATCTTCTGTCAAACGATAAACCTGAGATTGCGCCAAAGGTAAATCTGTTTTAGGAAATAAATCTGATATAAATTGGTTCACTTCTAAATTTAGAGCTTAGAAGAATATATTAAGTTAATTGTTCTGCTGCTTAAGATGCTACTTTTTCTTTATTACCAAAGTTTTTTGTGTTGAGTTGATTTGTTTGTTTATACTAGTGTACATTTTCTTGGTTCATCTTGACTCCAACTCATTAGGAAATGGGAAAATAAAGTTTCCATATTTAGTGTTTCTGACTTAAACGATTTATGTGACTCAGGGTCCAAGCTCCACTGCAGTAAAGCCTCAGATCCCCCCGCAGCCTCAGAACACGGACCACGACAGCGGCGTGGACACCTTCCCACGCACTGTGGATAACCGCCCCAAGCACCAGCAGAATAACGTCAACGCCGTTCCCAAGGCCATCCCTGTGAGGTAACAGAACCACTCTGAGTCCAAATGAAACCAAAGCCATTTTCTAGAGAGAGATAGAGAGAGTCACGGGGAATGTGTCCCTCTCCCAGCCCGAGCGCCCTTGAAGACGACGAGGATGAAGACGAGGGTCACACTGTGGTCGCCACCGCTCGCGGTATCTTCAACAGTAACGGCGGCGTCCTGAGCTCCATCGAAACAGGGGTCAGCATAATTATCCCGCAGGGCGCCATCCCCGACGGAGTGGAGCAGGAGATCTACTTCAAGGTCTGCCGAGACAACAGCATCCTGCCGCCGCTCGACAAGGAGAAAGGTAACTCATCGAGGAGGAGGAGGACGTTGAGACACTTCTCCTTGTTGTCTTAGGTGTTGTGTTTCACTTTGCCATTGTGGCAAGATGTGCACAGATGTTTGTCTCAGCATTCGGTGGTTGTATTGTTGGATCCGATTTTATTTGTTTAGAAATTGGTAGAAAAATATTTATGTTAAAAACAGACTGCGTTTTATTTTTTTTCCCCAGTGTTCCGTATTTAAATTGAGAAAATGATAGGAATGACAGCCATGTACTGGTATTTTGTCTCTTTTTACATACATTTCCCACCTGTAAACAAACATGTATCAGACTTGTTGTTCTTGTTGTTCTTCAAGGTATTTGTATATTTTAATGTACTCTTTTAAGAATAGCTTGATTGTCAGCACTAAGTCCCTCCTCCTGGCTCTGATTGGTTGTTTCTGAACGAGCTGTGTATTTCTGCAGGTGGCAGTAGGATCACAGGGATAAGGCAGAGGAGCTCTGTTTTTTATTTTATTTTATAGATTATCATGTCTCATGTTATTCTGTCAGAACATAGTGGCAGTTTTAATAAATATTTAAAAGAACATTGTTGATTATGAAGCTTCCATACTGCAGCTTTAAAAATGCTAATATCTGATTTGTGCATGCATTTATTAGCATATTATTCTCCCAACATCTTTTATTCCACCATATTTGTATTATTTATGTTGTTGATCCACGTCTGGTACAGTCGACTCTGACAGGTTATAGTATTTAACTACAGTAGACTATCAGTGGATCATAGAAAGTTATTTTACATTGTTTGGTCTGGAGTTACACTTCAGGGACTGAGCTTTTGCCTACTCCACAGTGCTTGTTGTTTCTTGATAGTATGTATTGCATTACCTCGTGATCATATTTCCTGGAACAGATGGGGAAAGTCCGAGGTATCGAATACATGAGTCTAGAGCGCAGTCGGGAGTCACCAGTTGTTTCTGCTCATCGCTGCTTCTGCTGAGACAGACTGCAGGTGTAATCGTGACTGCAGATCTGGGGTGGTGATCCTGTCACTTTAATTTAATTACAGTTGGAACTTCTGCTCCTGATTGTCACGACATCAGGAAGCAGGTTGTGTGATTGGTTTGGCTAATGGAGTAAAATATAGAAGTTACTGAAGTCATGAGTCACTGAGGTGGGTTCAAGGCAGAAGTCCGGTTTGACACAACAGCTACAGTTTGACGCTAAATAAAAACAGCTACCAACCAGCAGCTGGATGCTGAGTAATGAGCGCTACATGTTTGATGTAGAGCGTCACATCGTCTCTTCTTAACGGGAGTGTATCTCATTTAATCTGCTTAGTAAAGTGAGAGGAATGGAAAGCTTGCAGAAATTTTTTTTAATTTTATATATTTTCTCTTTCTAGTTTAGTTACTTTACGGCAGTAAGACTAATCAAGCACATTTAATCCTCAATCTTTGAATTGGGTATCTAGTTCACAGGCAGAACGCTCAACTATGCCTACTTTACAATTAGATGGAACAAATTGCTATAACATTGTTGAATTATTTTCATGGTTTGTGATCTCAAAATAAGATTAAAGTAAAGCGGATTTAAAATAAATGTAATTGCCTTTGTCTAATCTGGACTATTTAGATGTTTTTTTCATATACATCACATTTCTTACTTAAAAACTAATACAGAATTGAAATTAAAAACCAATTTCTGATCAAATATTCAAAAGTGACAGCTTGCTGTTTAACTGAGTGCACAACAATACTGTGTTTTGTGTTTACAGGAGAGACTTTGCTCAGCCCTCTGGTGATGTGTGGACCTCACGGCCTCAAGTTCTTGAAGCCTGTGGAGCTGCGCTTACCTCACTGTGCGTCAATGACCCCTGATGGTTGGTCTTTTGCTCTAAAATCCTCCGACTCCTCGTCGGGTATGCTTTGCTCTCTCTGCTCTTCCGGGGTCGTTTGGGCTGGCTGTGTGACAAATTCAGCATTTTCAGTCACTTGTTAAATCAGCATTTTTTTTCCCCCTGGCCTTGGTTCTTCGTTTATTTAATCCAAAATCAAACATTTAAGATTTCCAAACATTTAATCAAGAAGAATCAATCTAAGGGGAAAAACAAATAAATAAATCTGCCTTTTTCACAAATGATTTCTTTGGGTTTATTTCATTTTCATCATTTATGCTGATAAACTCACCTACACAATTTCATTTGCTGTATCACTGGTTTCCGTTCCAAGCTTTATTGCTTTACCAATGCAGTATTTCTCTCCTGGTTTCTTTTCCGGCATATTAACTTTATCTCATTTTACCTAACTTGCATGCACTGGATGCTTGGCTGCACGATACCGAGTTTCGTCAGACGGAACTGTAATGCATGCTTCTCGGCTCAGTAGGGATTTTTCTCACATAGCCACCCAAATCCTGACCTGAAGAACAAACGGCTCTGGATCTGCTGCAGATCTGCTGGCATCTGCGACATCGTCATAACCAATAAAACCTGTCATTCCACATAAACTCCAAAGATAAACAAAGACATCTTGCTTTCATGCCGAGGTGCACGTCTCTAAATTTAGAGCTCCTGTCTCCCAAAGAGTTATTTTTGACTCTGACTTTTAGACAGGAGAAAATATACTTTTATAGCCAGTTTTTGTTGTCTCCCCTTCGTGTAAGCTGAAGTTGTAAAATTGGATCAGGAAGTGTCAAAAAAAAAAAAAAAGGCAAATCAAATTCATCTCGACTGCAGGGGAAAGGTTTGGATCCAAGTAGATTTTTAAAACAGATGTTTAGCATCCACATAGCTGAGTGTTGATGATTAAAATATTATCATTTCATTGACATATTTGGTCCAAGAGATATGAAAATTCAGTGATGGAATAAATAAAAAATAAAAAAAATCTAGCACTGCGGTTGATAAACGCCTGATTGAGACGTAAACACTCAATTCACGATCTTGCGTGTTTGGTGCAATAAAACAAATGAGTATTTAAATTTGTTTTTGTTAGACTCCTGGTCAAGACCACCTAACCGAAGACCAGAGCATACAAACACCTTCAGGGAATTGAGATCAAGACCAAAACAATGTGTGAGAATTCTACTTAAAGACCATTCCTGCAATATTTATATTGCTCTCCAGATTAATTGGCTGCACTGGGTCCCCAGTTTCTTTCATTGAGTTCGACATAGCTCACTTGTGATTCTTTTTTTTCTTTCCGCCTGCTGCATAGATGGAAAAATTTCCCACATATTTATACTGGAAAATGTTTCTCCCTCTCATCTGTTTAATTTCGCCCAGAAGGCAACTAGAAAATTCAAATTAAACTTTATTGGTTGCATCCGAATCCTGTGACTAGCTTCACACTACGTTGCAATAAAAAAAAATGGATGAAAATAAAAAAGAAATCTAGCATGTCTGAGACAAGACAGTGTAGAAATGTAGCACCACAACTCTAATTTTAGGTCCTTGAACATGGAAGTGCACAAGGCAGACAACAAAATTGTGTATCTTTTGGCCACTGATTGGCAACATTTTAAAGAAATTTTTAAAGTAATGCAACCATTTATTGACACTTTAGCTCACCTATGTTGCAAAACTGCTGGGGTTTATATTGTAAGGTGTACCTGGGGCTAATTATTTAAATAAAAAGACACTATTTTAAAAAGTAGATACTGATCAGTTTAAAAACATGAGCAAATTTAAAAAGGTTTTATACTATGATGCTTCTGTCCTTTTGGTTGTTCCCCATTTCCACAGTCAAAGATCGAAGTGTCAAACTTTATTTCAAAGTTTTTTTAGATAAACTTTCCAAGCAGTATCCCATAATTGTTTGCCTTGCCTGAAAACCACCTAAAACCTACAAAACACGTCTGTTTTCTTATTGCCCAAAACACCCCAGAAATTGCACTGATTCCCATTCTAATATATGACATATTTTACTGCATATTCATCTCTGTTATTCCAAAGCAAAATGACAGTTTAAGCCTTCAGGAAATAATTGAATGTCTATTTGCACTAAAGAGCAAAAGCACAAGAACACAATCAGAAAGTCCTTCATCTTTTCATAACCTTGTCCTTCCCACAAACTCTTCAAAACCAGCAGTGATTTAGGCAGTGGTCAGGATTAGCTGTTAATTAGCCTCATTTTAGCGATGAGACTGAGGGCTCCGATAGAAATGTCAGCTCACTTTGTCGTCCTGCGGAATTGGGGGAGGATTATTGGGGCTGCATTGTAATCCCCTTATTGTAAAGCAAGACCACTCTCGGGTCTACTTCTGTCCCCTTCTGAGGTTTTTCTTCTCACTTTGCTTCTTTGCTTTCTCCTTCTACTCTTTTATTCGAGTCTGGCTGCCTCCTTTCATCTCTACTTCTCGTGCCCACAGTGGCCTCGCTGTGGTTACTTCACACGTCAGTCTGAACCAGTGTGATACAGTTTAGCTCCATAAGTGCCTCATTAATGGGCAGTTTGGGTTTGAGAGTCACAGTAAGTTGATCAAACACACTTTGCAGTGTCTCATCTTAAGGTCTGTCGGTGCACCTTATGGGCACCTTGACATCTGAAGCGTTTGTGTAAAGGTCTTAGAAGTTATTTCTATATGCGGTTTGTATCTCATGCTCATCATTATCCCACTATCTGATGTTTAACATGTTTGTTTCTCTTTCACAATGTTCTAGGTTAGTAGATCTGTGCCTTTATAAACTTATGTACCTCTTCAGAAGATGTTTAGCTGTCCTACTACGATTTATATAAAAATAACTTTAAAGTTCCACAAATAGCATATGCAAATCATAGCACTCTTTTCACAGTTTCTGTTAAACGGCAAAGTCAGCTGCATTCGCCCACAATAGTACAGCAGGTCCCTCTGCATCCCATGGCAACGCATGAATTTCTGACCCCAAAAAGGATGTGAAAACAACAATGTGCAAGTTGGCAGCGTCTACATCTCTTTGACGATGCTGAATCATGAAGATATTTTTAGCTCAATTTGCATTGTCTAGTTTGGTTATGTAAAAAAACTACCACAAGAGGGAGCTCACGTAGCATGAGATATGAAAACACATTTCTGTTTTATCCTGCTTTAATTAAACATCACAATATTAAATTGAGTCATAGAGCTTCGGTAATTACGCTTTTTTTATGTTAATGAATTGTGTCACATACTGAGGCTTTTCTGCACTGGCCTGGTTCTGCATCCGTTCATCATTGATTGCAACCTTCCTTTTAGCACAGACCTCCGTGTTTATAGTCGCTCTCATGCTTAGTCTTCACAATGACTGGATTTTAATTAACAGTCAACAAGAGGTCGGAGACCTTCAATAAAAAAAAATCCTGAACAGCTTTTACTGGCCTCTTGTGGCACTACACTTGGAAGTAGGCCACCGATGTCCACAGTTATGTGACTTGCAACGGATATGATCACATTTTGCATCCATTGTTGTTTATAAAGTAATTTACACCAATTTCTGTTTTATGTAAAATGTTTCTGACTATGCACTGGAGCCGGAGATTAACGCAAACAGCAGTTGTTACCACTCACCCGACGCATCCCATTTATTTTCTCTGCAGGTGACCCGAAAAGCTGGCAGAACAAGACTCTCCCCGGAGACCCCAACTACCTGGTGGGAGCCAACTGCGTTTCTGTGCTCATTGACCACTTTTAAGAAGGGACGAACAGAATGCTGAATGTGGAGAAAAGTGAAGGCGACGGACTCGAATTGGAACACACACACACACGCACACACACACTGTACACGCATTACCGCTGCAGTCCGAGCATACAAACACAGCACACAGTGGAGTATGAAGGAGAGCCGGTCAGTGCTGTTTACCGCACCCAGATGAAGGCGAGACTGAAAATCTGTCAGTTTGAAGTTTGGATGTGAAGTAAAACCCTCTGATGCATCTCTGAAATACCAACACTAAATATAAAGTGGAGTTTATTCATGTGTCCGGACGGATGGCTTTCAAAGCGGCATACATGCTTCAGAAAATTGTCTATGCTATTATATGCACATAGTATGTGTAGAAGGACTTGCTGAAACTGTATTTCGGAGTTTATTTTCAAGTTTATATTTCAGTTCAGGGGGCAGAATATGAAGACTTATCGACAGGTTGAGGTAGCTTTCTTGAAAGTTTGAGATATGTAGGGACGTTTGTAGGAATCCATTGAAGGAAACGATGATAAACCGAAGCAGCACACTCAAAGACACCTTGACTCCTTCCTTTGTTCTTCCTTTTCCTGTTACATCCTGTAGCTTCCTGGCTTTTGCCCCCACCTCCCTGAGCACTTGGTCTTCTCCTTCCAGCCCGAGGGAGATCTATGCATGCCCTTTACTCAGGTTTTGTAACTTTCCTCAGTTCCTACCTGGCATTTCTTTCCTCTTTCTTCCTGGTAACTCTTGCACTCACACACACAAATAAGCAGTGATGCCTTATCTGCAGATTATTCACTTTTCATACAGAGAAAACATAACTTATGATAAATTATGGTATAATGTCAGTTGTTTTTGCCATTCTTTTGTGAACCCATTGTATAAATAAACTTGGGTTTATCACACAATAACAGTTGGCAAAAGATAACAAAGGTAAGCTCTTCTTTTATCTGCTATGCATTACTGAAAAGGACAAATAAGAAGTGGCTGTAAATAAAGCTAGCATATTGCCTTGTTTCTTTTCTTTGTAAATGAACTTTTTGTATGTCTTCTTTTTTTTGTATAAAACTTAGAGAAAACATATTAAAGAGCACAAGAAAGTGAACAAGTTTTCTTTTTATTCTGGATATACCCTTAAGCCTTTGAACTGTAACCAACAATAATACATTGAACCTTTTTCTACCAATATATTGACACAATGTTGTGGACACGGAAAAAGTACTTTTACTGATTGGAGGATCTCATTAGTACTTGAACTAAAAGACATTAAAACGTGCTCTGATGGTGTCCCCCTCACTGATTTGTGATACTGGATGCTATATTGTGTGCCCTTAAATGTATTTTTGTACTAATAGACAATATAATATGTACGGCACACCAATACAGTTTTATTTTTAGTATAACACAGCTTTAACTGAATATTAGCTCTTCACGTGTGGCTGACTTTTTTTTTTCTCCTCTTTGACACACTTTTACCATTGTATTAATAAATAAAATCATTTTTAAAATAAAGTCCATGGGAGGTGTTTTTATATCCCTACATTGACATTTTCTTTTTAAATACATGTGTCCTTTTTATTTTTCTCTTATTACACTATTTCAATATTACTGCAATTATTCTCATTAATACAATGAGAAAAAAAATATAAATCTTAAGCTAAATATCCCATCTGTTGTTGGGAAAATAAAGCTTTCACCTTAATGCTCACTTTTGCAAACGTATATGAACAGGTTAATTAAGCTTAGACATTTATTTCTACCATTCTCTCACCACTGCACTACCTCAGTTTATGGCTAGGTGGTGCTGGAAACTTGTAAATAAATTTAATGCACAAGGTCATCGATAATGAGGTGTTTCAGCAATGGGGGAGAAGATTAAAGCTATAAGAATTTAGATCATTTTACAGACGCAATGCTATGATCTATAACATTCCCTTATACTGAGAAAACTACCACTAATTTATTATTAGAAATGGGCAACAGTTGTGATTCTTAATATAACAATAACCTGTTAATGATCAAAGAATACATGACCTACCGGTGCATCTCAAGTTGAATTAGGACATCATCAAAGTTAATTTATTTCAATAATTCAATTTAAAAGCGACTATGAAAACCTCAAACTCCATTTATCTGAGTAATAGATTGCACTAAAAGAACAACAAAAAAAGATATAA
Source organism: Poecilia latipinna (assembly GCF_001443285.1). Taxonomy (NCBI): domain Eukaryota; kingdom Metazoa; phylum Chordata; class Actinopteri; order Cyprinodontiformes; family Poeciliidae; genus Poecilia; species Poecilia latipinna. Next base: position 37,541 of record NW_015113896.1, on the reverse strand, counting down.
ATGAATTAAAAATATTTCGTTATGCCTTCTGTCCGTAATAGCTATTTAATCTTAGCATGCCAGGACGTGTGCTTTTTTTCCGAGCCGTCTTTAAACGCACAGACGCTAACTTCGATTTCGCACCTGCGGGTCATTGATGGGAGAGGTGCAGATCGCTCTTTCGCCACAGTCTGGACCGAGCCAATCAGCGAACAGAATGAGAAGTCGCGAACGATGACGTCGATTTTTTACGTTGTCTTAGATTTGTAGTGATTTAGCATGGCAGCGAAGCTGTTCAGTCCGTGTTGGTCACAAATGCCTCGTTCATTTCGGTATTTCTCTCTTTGCAGTAGAAGGATGGCTGTTACAGTGCTGGCAATTTTATGTAAACTTCTTGGTGTCTAACTCGCGCATTACGTCACGAGCAAACATTAGTTATTGGGTAAAATTTCAAACCTCAGCATAGTCCACAATCGTATATCAATAACTGAGAGCCGAAAAAGGAACTGATTTTTACCAGGCTTAACCTGAGTCAGGAAACGGCGACAAACTTTGCACATTTTTTTCCCAGACAAATTGAGTAAATTGACTGCAGATTAGCTAATTGATGATGACTAGTTAATTGATGCCAATAGCTTATATCACATAAGGCTAACAAGAATACTGATGTTTTTGTTACATTTGTTCAGAGATAGGTATTAACATTTACTCTTTCATTCACTTGAGTTACTTTAAAAAAAA
>NW_015113896.1:28941-32640 GCF_001443285.1 Poecilia latipinna | reverse complement strand
AGTGAGTACTCCACAATTCTAAGTTTGTTCTAAATCCTTTCCTGGGTTAAAAGTAATATAAACTTTAGTTTATATACTGTACTTTTTACTTGAGCAATATTAACTATTCCTACTGTAACTAGAGCAAGATTTTTGGATAATATGGAAGTAACTTCAAGAAAGAAAGAACAAAAATTTATTTTTCTTAACCGGTTTATGTAAAAGTGAGACTAATGTCATTTTCCATCTGCTGATCCTGTTGTGCCATTTAGAGATCAATTAGATGCAGTAAACCAGAGGTCTCGAACTGCATTCCTCAAGGGCCAGAGTCCTGCAACTTTTTGATGTCTCTTCACTTCTGCACACCTGGCTCCACTATGAACTCATTAGCCGAGCTCTGTCGACCTTGACTTCATGGCAGTGAGGCAGTTTCACTGTGTAATTCAAGTGTGGGACAACAGGCACATCTAACAGTTGCAGGACTTTGGCTCTCAAGGAATGCAGCTTGAAACCACTGCAGTAAATATGATATATTGTCACTGAAAGTATTTACCCTGTTCTAATATACACTTAAAGCACTGGAAGTATTAATGTTACGTAAAGTTTAAAATGGACCAATCCTGATTTGAAGAAGTGTTTCTTCTGCCTGAATGTGTTATTTCAAATTTATTTGTAGTATTTTAAGTATTATTTTAGTCAGAAATTGCACATACATTTATTTTTTTCATTTAAAAAAATAAATGTCAGATATAAAATATAAAATCAGATTTTATTATCAGTTATTCTGTACCTGAGTAGTTTTTTTTTTGTCAATTACTTTTTATTCACACTTGAATACATACTCTGAAACCTTCTTTTTACTTTTACTTGAGCAAATGTGAAGTAGTGCCTGTTGGTTATTGCATAATAAGAATAAACTCAATCCACTTTTATATCAGAAGTTGCTCTCACTATTGATTTTCACACATTTAAGAGAAATCTTAATTGTCACAACAGACTCAGAGAAGAGATTTTAGACCAGAGGCCTGAAGCAGGACGACGATGCAGGGTCTTCCCAGGTAAGGAGAGAAACAGACATGTTGCAGTGAGAAACCTGGCAGGTATCCAGACGGGGGTTTTTACAGATATTTCACAACCCCTTTCCTTTCATTCACACTCACACGCTTTTTGTCTGCATTACAGCTAGCAGAGTCAGCATACATTCCAGGAAATCACCCTTATACTTTTCCATTAAGCAACTGACAGTGGCTGGTCAGCGGATGATAGGCTGTGGTCCAGCCGTTACTTCAAACGTGTTTTACTCAGACGACACATGCTAATTGATGAGATGCACCACCACAGCACTCGCACTGCATGTCCTGCACGATCCTCACATTTTATCATTTACCACGGTTCCTCTCTTGACATTCTATCTATATTTTCAGTCTAGCTCTTTTTGATTTCCTCTGTTGATCTCCATTAAAGCTCTTGGAGCCAATACTACATTTGCTGTCGCCTGTCTTGGCATGAAACAGTTGGTTGTCTCCACTCTTTTTAATTTGTATGTTTGACAAAGCTTTCCAGTGTTTTAATGGCATGGAGAACCAACTTTATACTTCCAACTGGGCAACTGTTCCCTGAAAGGGATATTAAAGTAAGGAAATGGCTTACTTTAGTGGAATTGAGATAATAACTGACTGTACAGGTTTGATGCAGAACAGCTTTGGGTGAAAAACTCTTTAAATTTGCCTCACGGTTTGAGGTGATTGGGGTTAATCTATCCCCATTCTGGATTTTAAAGGACTTGTTTCGCTTCAAAATCCGCGTTAAAATGTACATTTTTAAAAAAAAAACAATTAGAATTTTTGTTATCTTAATTTCTTAATATTTCTATCCCTTCACCCTCCACCACATCCCCTCCGGCACCACCAGTCAATGTTTCTTTTTTTCTTTTTTCTTCTTCTTCCCTTCCCGATGCTGCCTGTCCCCTCCTTCCCTGTCGTAGTAAAACAGTCCGCGCAGCGCAGAGCAGCTCGCCGCCATGCAGACGCGCACAGTGGCTCGTATCCAACACGCAGTGATCACCTTCTGTCCGGGCTGCTGCTGCTGCTGACTTCGCTGTCGTCTGTGAACACCGCGGCTCCTTCAGACCTGCGCCTACTGAAAAACAAAAGCAGCCTGTTTTCAGACGGCTGTCTGTCTTTTTTTCCTTCTTCTTCTTCTTCTTTTAAATGAACGGCCGAGGACTCTGAGTTTATGTTATGAATTTATCGCGCGTCTTCTTCCTGCGCTTGTAAGTTAAAGCGAGGGTGACAATGGTGCATGGCTGGGTGATAGCAGCGTAATGCGTTTTTGGATTTATTTATTTTTTTTAATTTTTTATTTTTTCTTGACTTTTGTGGAATGGGTTCTTTGCCAGAGCAGTCAAAGAAGGCTTCGGTCGCTTATTTTCTTTTAAATGATCGACTTAAATAATGCTGAACCTCTGGTGCCTCATCCAGTCCACCTTTCCCCCCCTTTCAGCCGCTGCGCATCTCTAATTGGAGCGACACGGAGCATCTTTAATTGATGGAGAGCATCCACAGTAAGCTCTGACCACGCCGTCCACCAGCTCAGGCCAGTCTGCCACACGACGCTTCCACTCTTATTGGATGCTATTGTCTTTATTCACCTCGTCTACGGTGCGTCTTACCCGGTTTTAGGACCCCCGCTCTCTCGCTTTTTTTTTTTTTTTTTTTTTTTGGAAACAATGCCGGTGAACGCGCTGCCCCGAGGCGCCAGCAGCGGCATCAGCGGCCCGGGATCTCTTAGCCCGGCGTCGTTGTCCCGCAGCCTGTCCCGGCTGAGGGAATACCGCACACGGACGAGGATCATGCTGGCCCTGGGAGTCTCTCAGATGGTCCTGGGGAGTCTCATCCTGGCGGTCAGCTTCGCGGCTCTGGCGCTCACTACATCACCCAGAGTGCGGCACTCATGTCCCTTCTGGGCAGGTTTTTCTGTGAGTACTAAAACACACACACACACACACACACACACACACACAAAACAAAAACCAGAGCTTCCACATCCTGACTCCAGATCTCACAGGGATCCAGTAGATCATTCAATGCAAATTATACCAGAGGTAACAATATTTAAGTTATGTCAGCAATATTAACTGCGCTGGCAGTCTTATTCTCAAGGAAAAGGAGTTTGCATTCAGAATGATTAAAGACAGCAATTGCAGAGAGATTATTAGACACACAGGTAATGAGAGGAAAGGATACGTTAATCCTGCTGTTTTTCTTATATTTCTGTTTTTGGGTCCTGTAAATATTTTTGACCAACATATCCTTTATTTTCTGCCAGAGAGCTGCATGGAGCAGGACTGGTCCATTAATTATAGAGGCAGTAGGGCATGAGTGCAGGGGTGAGGGGAGGTCTGTGCCACAAGGGCCATCTGTGTGTATATGTGTGTGTGTGTTTGAGAATGAAGGAAACCAATGTCTCTGTGTCTTAGTGTATGTGTGGGTGGGTATAGTTACAGGGGAACAGTGCGTAATCACAGGGGTCAGGGTTCAAAGGTCAGTGAACATTCTCCATCAGTGCTTGGATGCGATTGGCCGAAGTCCTGTGCAGAGGGTGTTTAAGATCTGTCAGCTTGTTGTGCTTCGTCTTACTCTGTGTTATCTTTAGGCACTGAAATCTGATGCATTCTGACATTCAGGGATTCTGCAACCAATGGGACCTGAAATACCAAGT